>NC_137871.1:23904681-24107181 GCF_963924005.1 Protomyctophum bolini | reverse complement strand
TGTGCGTGCGCATGTGTGTGTGCGTGCGACACGCATGTCGGTGTGTGTTCAGGAGTTCCGAGACATTATGATGAGCAAAGCAAACATACAGTGAAGCTTCCGCAGACACTGAGGATTTAAACCATCAATTAACTAAATTAGCTTGATTGCACTTCAAATCTACAAACAGCCATTAGTAGGGGGAGTGAGGGAGGTACCAGTGTCATGTCCACTAGAGTAATAATTAGCATTCCTCAGCCTCCCTAGACATGCAATGAACGTATTAAACTAACACAGCTACAATTATAGGGAGACGGGCAGATCAATTGAACACTGAAGAAAAGCTTGTTTAAGTGTCTGTCAAAACAAAGATGAGATAGAAATTGATGTCGGTCCCCATATGTCACTGATGGCTCATTCGTCTTCCCCTGTTTCTACATTGTCTCTTTCTAACCTCTTCTTGTCTCCTCTGCAGGCTACCGCATCCGTATAGGCTCCAGCTCGGACAAGAAGGACTCCGGTCGCCTCCACGTGGACTTTGCTCAGGCCAGAGATGACCTGTATGAGTGGGAGTGTAATCAGCGCGCTCTGGCCAGAGAGGAGAGACACCGACACATGATGGAGGTGGACCGCTTCCGCCCGCCCTCCCCACCAACCATCACCCACTACTCTGATCATGAATGTAGCCAGCTGGGAGACAAGATCAAAGGTATCTTAGCAGGTCTTCAAGCTACCCACTCCTATGTGTCTGTTTTCTGTGCCTGTGGAGGTGAAGCAGCCACAGAGCCCAGGCAGCGTGGAGAACAGTGATGATGAACAACTTCTACTTTTTAAACAGTACTTGTTTCCTTTACGCTCAACAAAGCTGTTTGTCAACAGGCTTTAAAAGAAAGGCTGCTGAACAGGAGTTCTCCATCTCTCCTCTCCTCGAGTCTCCTGCTGTGTGCTTTCTCTTGCCCTTGTATCCATCTTCCTTTTCTCTTGCACCCACCCCCTCTCCTCCTCCTCTCACAGATTCTTTACTCAGCTTCTGGCTGCATTTAAACTTGTTTCTCTAATGAGATGACACTTACAGGTATTACCTAAAATTGTCTCCTGAGAAAATGGCGGAGACAACCTGTCTCTCTGTCGTCTTCATGAGTCACTTATTATTTTTCAGCCCTCACTCGCTGGCCATGATGTCAGAGAACTGAGTGGTGAAATGAGATCATGGCTGTTTTGCTGTAAACCTTTTGCTCGAGACCCAAAAGATTTGCTTGTGGCCAAAGAAAATGTGATCTCTTCCGAGGACCCATACTGAGTTTGTGAGATGGATTGTACAGTACAAAGTGACACATTTGTATGTCTAGAGCAAACTGTAGTTAAGTATCGAAGTGCGGGGACATGACAAATGAGGACAGGATATCCAAATGTAAAAATTTCAAACTCTAGAGCCACAACACACTTTTGTCAATGCTTCCATTTAATGAGGCACCAGCACACCTCATTAACAAACTGCACACAGTCACTTACTATCGAGGGCTGTTATTAGTTGGCTTTTCTGTCGATTTCTTGTACAGTGCGTCCGAAATATAGTATTGGCACTTTGGCTATCAGTGTGTGTGTGTGCGGCCACTTTCTTGTTCCTTCAAGATCTCTATTCCGTTTGCTCTCCCGTGGACCGGCATCACTACAAGGACTTTGGTGTGTGTAAGCATCGTCGTGCAGTCGTGCACGCGTCTTTTCTGTCTTAAATACAATTGAATCCCTGACTCTTCCTCTCCTCTCTTCTCGGGTCAGATGACGGTACATTTCATGAGGCGGTGCGGGTGCTGTTGACCTGGATGGAGAGAGGCGAGGTGAACCGCCGGAACGCCAACAACTTCTACTCCATGATCCAGTCCTCCAACAGCCACATCCGCCGTCTGATGGGTGAGAAGACTCAGCATGAGAAGGAGATGGAGGAAGCCAAAGAGAAGCTGAAGAATGCCCTGTCCGGGATACTGGCTCAGTGTGAGTGGATAAACTAAACAACACCACACACTTGCCCCTTTATCACCAAGCTATTTCTAGGGCTGGTTCAGTGCCAGTGCTAATCTCTGTCCAGTTCTTAGCATTTCAACAGCAAAGGATCTGGCTCTTGGCCAGAAAAACTGGTTCAACTCTGATACCAACTCTTTGCAGCTCATTACCATAATAATCTAGTGCCCAACAGCACTGTCCAAAATAACCTTTTTCAACCTTTAGATATGCTGCACATTTGCCAAGTATCCACATACTCGTTCTAAATTAATTGGCCAATAAATGAAAAATCAAGACTCTGTGCAGTTGTTATCTCCACAGTGTCTCGTGAGCCATACATATCGACAAAACATGAAGCATCTTTTCTGTGCTAAACCAGGAAGTGGCCTCTCGTGAACGTTGCATTGCAGTGGATCATCTGTGCATGTATTATTGCTTTGTGAATCTTACTTACAGCAACATTGTTCTTGTGAAGTAGTTTTGTTCTTACTGGTGAAGTAATAATTCTATAACTATCTACTGAGATCATGTCTCTACCAACCAATCTGCTTATAAAGGGCCTTTCAAACGTGAAGCGCTATAACGCGCCTATAGTTCATTTTCAATGAGACCTGCGTTTTTCTGCAGAGCACTGGTGAGCAGTCGCGGTGCGACAACGCAAGCGTATTTAATATTTACGCGAGCGCGGTCCTGTGAATTTGTTGCACGCGTGCTCGTTTCATGCACACGCCCGCGACTCACCAGACCTGGATACTGTTTAGCTTTTTTTTTACGCTTGCGTTGTTGCGCCCCTCTTGAGCCGACCTGGAGGAGACCTGTCGTTGATCCAAGCCGTTTGAAAGGCCCTTTACGTTCACAAGTTGAACCAACTTTGAACCAGCACTAGCACCAGCCCAGCAGGAAATGAGACTGCCAATGGATTGTAGTATGTACATAATGCACTGTTTATTGTGGAGTCTGTGACACTGGCTCAGAGTTTACTATGGCCGTTTGTCTCTGTCACATACATGAGTTTGTACACGTAGATTACACTACAATATATGGACACAGGCCAAACACAAAGCCAAGATGCAGTATGTTCTGATGTAGACTGCTCTTTCTGGAATGTGGAATATGTTTTAAACTACAGTTGGATGCATTGTCACACACACAATAGTACACAATAGAGGACAAATAATGACATACCACTACTCCGTGTGAAAATAATGAACACAAAAACCCATTCTGGGCGGGAACCACTTTTGGTGTTTTAAGCATTATGTTTATCTTTAGCTATTGAAAAATAGCAGATCTACTGTACATAGCGTGGCACTGTGCCGTGCTACGAGCTTGTAGATCAAACCTTTGAATATATTCTTTCAGAACGAACATTTGTAACTCAAATCTTTGCTTCTGGAAGATCCCTGGATTTTCAGATGGGCGTCGGCGATTACATATATATTTGGGGTCCTTGACATGAAAATGTTTGAGAAACACTGACATAGAAACATGGGTTTTTCAGAAAACTGTCAGGATTTAGAAGACATTTGTAGAATTGTCCTTCGGTCTAAATGGGTTAAACACGCGTAAATAGCTATGCTATAGTCTTTAGGGCTTTTCTTGATAGTCACCGTTTGGCCATTAGATATCGACGTGGCAACAATATTGGATTGAGTTGAAGTCATAAGGCTGTTGTTTTGTTAACCTTAAGGGAATTTGGATATTTATTTCTTTGTTCTGTGGAAGTGCAATAAAGGTAAGTTAATGTCATTGTCAGTATTCTGTCCGTGTTCAGCTGGTCACTGGCCTCGGTGAAAGGTTTGTTTTCCAGTGTGAGGACCATCTCTAGGGATTCACTGCCTGCTTTATTTTCCATCTCCCCCAAGACATTTAACGATGCTGGACCGGAGACCCTGTGCTCTTCGGTTTATTGACACGCCAGTCCAGTGCTATGAAAGGTCATGGAAAAGTAAAGACAAAATCGATGATGCAGCTTTAATAATATTAGTGAGTGTGTGTGTGTGTGTGTGTGTGTGTGTGTGTGTGTGTGTGTGTGTGTGTGTGTGTGTGTGTGTGTGTGTGTGTGTGTGTGTGTGTGGGGGGGGGGGGGGGAGGGGGGGGGGGGTGTGGGTGTGTGCACGTGCGCACGCACATCCGTGCAATTCTCTAATAGCCATCCTTCATTTTAGTAATCCATACAAACACTTATTTCTATTCATGAGTTTGACATCCTCTCGGTTCGTACTAATTTGAACATGGAAATTCAAGGGCTCCTGTCACAAGACTTCCCATGGTGCACCTGGGATCAAAGTTCCATCCCTATCGAATTGTCTCTCGTCTCATCCCCCCAACTTGCCACCCATGGGCTGCAGTCCATGTCTCTAAATTAAAACCTTGTTTTTCCTTACTTTCTTTTCCTTGCGTCTCGTAATCGCTCCCACCAAGGATGTGGAAATGAAGTGAAGTGAAGTCCATTTCTGATGAGGACAACACAGCGGAGACCTTCATGGCTCCATTTAGACACAACAATCCTGCTCGCCTACAGCAATGAAAGAACAGTCTTTAGTTTTGCCACAGTATAATTTGCCCCGCCGCAGTACTGTTTCACATTTGCATCCCTCGTGTGACACGCAGGAGGGATACACACACACACAGTCACACACACACACACACACACACACGTGCGTAACAACATTGCCAATGCCAGCTATAAAAGCGACGCCATTAACTTCATGCCGTTCAGCTTGAAAAGTCTTCCCAGAAGGATACCTTCATGTTTCCTCGCTCATGGCTCCTTGGAGCAGGAATAAGAGGGGCACGGTGGCACAGTCGGTAGTGCTGTCGCCTCACAGCTAGAAGGTCCTGGGTTCGATTCCCGCTGGGAAAGCCGTGGACGCTGGGGGGCGTGTTCTCTCCTCCGCGTCATCAGTGCCCATACCCGAGGCGGGGTTGGCGAAAGGGCCTTTCTGTGGGGACTCTGCATGTTCTCCCCGTGTCCCCAAGGGTAGGTATACCCTCACAAAAAACATGCAGTAATCCTGGTCTCTAAACGACCTCCCCATGGCCAGCCGGGGCGCCTGATGGAGGGGAAAGGAACTGGTCGGTATAACGTGTTCCTTCCACGCGCTACGTCCGGCCGGTGAAACTCTCCCCTGTCAGGTGAAAAGAAGCAGCTTGGACTACTCATGCATAGAAGGAAGCATGAGGTCAGTCCTCTGCCCCCCCAGGTTGGCATGCAGAGGAAGTGTAGCACCCAGGATTACATTAGATAATTGACACTGGGTGAAAATAATGGGTTGCAAAATCGAGGGATAAAAATTATAGAGTAAAAAAAAGAGCATGAATAAGACACTTGGCAGACCGGCTTGAACTGGTATGTCATATCCAAGGATAGAGGCAAGAGACTTGGGATGCAGCCTCAGACGCTCAAATCTGCACGTCCTCCCTAGCAGCCTGCCTGTCACCAGTTCAACTAACCTGAACTGTGACCTTCCTAGCAGCCTGCCTGTCACCAGTTCAACTGACCTGAACTGTGACCTTCCTAGTAGCCTGCCCGTCACCAGTTCAACTGACCTGAACTGTGACCTTCCTAGTAGCCTGCCTGTCACCAGTTCAACTAACCTAAACCGTGACTTTCCTAGTAGCCTGCCTGTCACCAGTTCAACTAACCTAAACCGTGACCTAGCTTTAAGCGTCATGAGCTCACGTGAAACGCCATTGATCACTGAACAGAATTAATTAAATGTAGCCGTACACACAGTTAACCTGTCCGTGTAGACCAGCTGCCTTATGCTACTTGGGTTCATGACACTGTTTAAAAATGACATGTTCTACTGCCATCCAAATGAGCACACACACACAGTCCTGAGCCTGTCCACAACCTTGCACCCTCTATTCTCTTCCGTCTTCCCCATCGATCTACTCTGTCAAATTAAAGGATTCTAGGAAGGCACTATTGATCCATTCATGTACTGTTCACTTCCAGCACTCAACAAACACATACACACACATATAGGCCAAGGCCAGAGCTCTGATGGTCCCCTGTGTACATGAGACCCTCCGGGATACAAAGGGCTCTCAATCTCTCTCTCTCTCTCTCTCTCGCTCTCTCTGTAGTATCCTCTGTATCTGCCCATAATACCAGAGAATAGACACCAGCTGTCTCAATGCTCAGTGAAGCAAAGTTCCCCCCCCAACACACACATGTGTGTGTTGTGCGTGTGTGCACACACACACACACACACACACACACACACACACACACACACACACACACACACACACACACACACACACACACACACACACACACACACATAGTTACTATACACAGCTCCCCAGATCAGCCCGGAGAGTACAGGCTAGGCAAGTAAATCTCTCTAGGTTGTCCTCGGATGAGCCCTCCAGTGGCATCTCAATTCTCTATGCATGTGGCTAGCTCTGCAGTACTTTCCAACCCTGCATCTTTCTTTAGTATGTCCACGTAATTATCCTTTTTTTAGCCTTTAACAGCCGCTAACAACAACATGCCCCTTTGCCTTTATCCAAGTACTTAAATCACTGCTTTAGTGGAGCCTCTCAGTGGCCAACAGTAGAAGACAAGATAGAGGTTAGAGCAGCCTCCAGCTCTGAAAGGGTATGAATGCGTGTGAAAGAGCATGGATGTGTGTGAAAGGGTATGAATGTGAAAACGGCTGTTCACTGAAACAGAAGTACTCATACTTGAACAAACCCCATTAAACCAATGTCAAATCAATAGCTGGGGAGCTGCATGTCTAGGCTGAATCCTTGCACACTGCACCATATTTGCCTTATCCAGGAGCCATTCAATTTATTTGATTGGACAGTGTCTGCCAATAATAATGTGGCAAAACAAGCTGACAGAGACAAAAAATGGGCCATATTAGTTTGCCGTTACCTTCCGCGGTTGGTGGTTGTGAAGATGACAGTAACAAGACACGAGTTCTCTATGAAAACATGAGCGCTGTCATGCAGACAGCGGGCTGTTCGTGTTGCAGGAGGACGCTTCTGTAGTTGTGCAGCTGCAATTATTTGGAAGTGTAGTTATGTGAGCAGTATTTTGACTTAACCTTCATGTTTAGAGACCCCCCTCCACACAGCTGTTTCAAATACATGTGTTTATTCTCAAGCCCTGAAGTTGCTTAACAAGCATCAGGTGTCATGGCAGCAAGTCTAATAATGAAAACACGGGGGATAGGCTACACAGTTAGGGGCAAGTGTCAGCCAAAAACAACATGGGAATTACAGAATAAAACACTAGAGACCACGGGATCACTTCAGATGTACACGTTCGTTTCCCCAGTAAGCTCACTAGGAAACCAATAGAAATTAACATTGTAGTAATTATGTCATAAAGTAGCAGTTTTTTTGGCAGAAACAATGATCTCCCTTTATTTTTACATGTAGGTATATAGTCTACAGTTACACTGCTAGAGCTCCGTCATAGACTTGACCCTGCCGTGAGATGCTTACAATGACAAATAATCCTTGTTTATGCTACAATATGGAAATGTTGTCTGGGATGACACTAAGTTGGTCAGTAGGTAAGGTAGTGTGTGGCCAAGATGCTGAAATCTCCATATCCAGGTTGCAAGTGAAATTACCTTTTTAGCAGTGATGCACATTCATTGGTTCTTTGTGTACGGTAGTTAAATGTGTTCAAGTATGACTCATATAAGTATAGGAATCTCTATGGGAACTGAGTGACGACGTCATCATAAGATGATGCCTTGGCATCAGATGGTAAGTAAGATGCAAGCAATCTCGCACACATACATCCACACATTTTATTACTTTTATTTATGTTCACACTTCACATACACAAAAAACGGTCAAATGAATAAATAAAAAACATGAGCAATCCAGGCAAAAGTCATAGATACCGTGTTCTGTTAAGGATACAGATACGATAAGTTAACAGCAACTCCTCCAAATGCCGCTGAGTGACAGAATGGTACCTTGCCATTGTCTTGACAACCTTTCCCTCCACCTGCAAACTGGTCACCACCAACAAAACTGTGAAATATACGTACACAATACATCTACATTTACATACAGTATATCCAATTTATTTGCTGTAACATTTTAAAACGCGACACATTCAGTGTTGTGTTTTTTAACGTGGAAGGCATAACTCAGGAATGTTCATACTGTACATTCATGCATTGCTGTATGAAGACCCGTGTAAACATAGAAGCAATTAAGACGGCAAAGGAATCGTGTTTATGGTCGTGATCTGAGGTGTAACATTGTTAATAAATCAAGAGAGAGGTTGAGTCTAAATAGGAATACGGCTTTAGCTGTGAAAGTAAGAATATCGCCATCAATTTTAAGATTGTTGAACATTGGATGTAAAACCCACACTGTACTGTCAGAGTCTGTCTTCATCCAGTTCTTACGCAGAGGTCATTGGGGTCTCTGACCAAACACTGAATCCAGAGTATGTGTTCATTCTGCCTCTGGGTTTCCTTTATAAGTCCAGGAAACTTGGCTCAACCATCTCATGCATGAGGAACCTTGTACTGTATCACCTCATGTCCATAAACAGGGACAGTTTTATCATAACTATTTAACAAGTACACTAAAATGATATGGGTGGGACGATTCACTTACCTCCCGATTCGATAGAATTAGAACAATTCTAAACAATATAGAAGACCATGAAACGTTCAATCATACTAGAAGTTACATTTTAAAACAATTCTAAACAATATAGAAGACCATGGAAAGTTCAATCATGCACTTCAATGGAGCCAAATTACGTCTGTCAGTCTTTCTGACAAATAAAAATCTATTCTGAACTTTGCGATTCGATTTCTTTTTAATCTATTTCTTGCCAACCCTTACTAAATGAGACTGCTTTGCAGCATTTAAAATCTACTCCACATGCTCATACACACACACGCAAACACACAGAGTTCAATACGTCCCTAGCTGACTCCTTCCCACCCTCTCTCTCTGTCTCTCTCTGTCTTTCTGGATGGTCTCTCTGTCCTTCCCTGCATCCTGCCACAGTTGAACAGATTGTGTCTGTATTCCAAGCTGCTTCCAAACAAAAGGCATGGGACCATTTCTCCAAAGCGCAGCGCAAGAACCTGGACATGTGGCGCAAGCAAGCCGAGGTTGGTACTCTCTGCTTCTATTGTGATGTTTCTCTTGTCAATGTGGTTCATTAGATGCTGTACCATTTTAAACTCTTGATCGCTCATCTCCCTTCTACTGTCCTCATACATCCTTTGATTTTAATTATTTAAAGGGTAAATAACATTAGGATTAAAATCAATGAGGATGACAAAGTCTGGGTCTACAAAATGGCAAGTTTGGCAAAAGTGTCATTATTAGTGTTGGCCTCAAAGATGTAAAACATATAATTTGTGTTAATAGGTTGCTTAAACAATAATGAAAGAGCAACAATGCAAACTATGCAACGATGCAGTGTTTACAATGACACAACATTTGTTTTGGGGGGACACTATCAAGGTCTTGTCTCTTAAGTCAGGCCACTTAAGTTTAAACTACAGTTTAATAGCAAAAGGCCAAATGACGTGCATAGTGGTAGATAGATACTAGCCATGAAGCTAGTAGGCTCCTTGGTTTACAGTAAGAGTTAAGTTACTTCAAGTACTCCAAGTTCAGATGTTAACTGTGGTCCACATAGAACCAGGCCTCTCTTTATTTCTCTTCACTACACCTCCTGTCTTGCTTGTGGAATGGATACAAGCTGCTGGGTGAGTTTTGTTATTTTTCCTTCTGTGAGGGACTCCAGGAACAGGTAAATCTATACAGACGCCTCTCTTCTCTTTCTCCTCTCACTGACGATGCTCACATCTATGTGATTACTAGAAGACATTGTGTTGCTTTCTCCATCCGTATGATGTTTTTGTTTCAGTTGAAGTTGTTCATCTCGAGACGAGCGGAGCTCGTTGATTTTAGAATCTGACGTCCCTTCACCACACATTACCTTCTTGGTCAATCATGATGATTTGTTGCATCATGAGGGATGTCAGGAGTGTGATCATTCTAGTGGTCTTGGTTTGATCTTGATCTTCTCGGTAAGTGTGGTCTGCTGGGAGTGGGACTGTCCCTGGACATTGTACCGGGAAAACACAACACTTATAATGGTGAAAGTAACAGTATAACATCTATATTTCCCTACTAAACTGAGTAAGCATGGAATCATTGGGTATTTTCCATCGTTTGTCGTGTATAATTAAATTAAACATAAATGTGCTCCTTGGAGAAGGAGTCAGAAGAGGTCATATAGGTAAGTAATCATGGCTGCCCAGGGACAGCTTAGCGTCAATTAGGTCTCGGTTGTTTATTCACTATTCAGTGTGGTTCTTTGGCCCGCAGATGAAAAAGAAGGGCTGAACACAGAAGACTAACTCCAGCTGAGAGGCAGACAGACATCTGCTGCCACCATGTCTGATTTATTGTCTTCACCAGGCATGGGGAGAGAGTATGTTTTGCACTCGTCCGTCCATACGTCCGTCCGGCTGTTTGCGACCAGATAATCTCCGGCACCATCTTGAAATTAATGCCTTTCCAGAACTTTGATAATTGTCCTACATTTTTTGTATGTTGTTTAGCATACCCAATAGTAACGGAATCCATTGAAAATGGTATTCTATCCATTTTTTGGGGGTTTCAACTCGTTTGCGGTGGTTTTTGGAAACCTCATGCCCATACCTAACACCATGCCAAAAATCAAAATATTGTCACCAAGTGCACGATTGTCACGAATTTCCTCACAGCTACTGCACCACCAGGAGGTGTGTGTGTGTGTGTGTGTGTGTGTGTGCGTGTGTGCGTGTGCGTGTGCGCGCAGCTTATCTGTTGACCTTTGCCAGGGGCTGAGGTTTATGGAGGCAACACACAGATGGTTGTGAGTTTGTTTGCGTTTGGGATATTTTCCTCCCTTTATCTTCCTAGGAGAGGTTGTCAGTGTGTGGAGCTCGTATAGCTGTTCATCACATGCGTCATGTCTCAGTGTTGTGTGTTGCCATGTGTGATGTGTCTCCTCACACAGTGTGGTTGACTACCCTCCATTCTCTTGCTCCATTAGCTTCAGTGGTTCTGCAGAGCTGGAAGGCTCAGACATTACTGTTGCCCAAACATCCCTCCTGTAGGTGGAGTTGGAGGCTAGCGGTAGGTTCAGTCAGCCATTCTAGCACACATTCCTATTAGCATAATGTCCAACGTTCACCAAGGGTGCAATGCACTGCATTCCAGACCCCAAAAGATATGATTTCATTCACAGCAAAGGCATATAAATGCTTTGAAAGCTTTACCAAACTGAGGGCAAACCCATTTGGCCCTGCCCCCTACTGGTCTCACAGCTGCAGTGCAGTGAGCGGAGGAATGGATGAAGAGAATATTGGTATTTGACAGTCTCACTGCTGCTGAGCTGGTCCAGCTGTGTGCTGTCAGAGTAAGACAGAAGTGATCCACACAGTACACTGGACACACACATGGAGAAACATGCACACATTCAGAGACACACAAAACATGCACAGTGCATGTTTCTCTGTGTCTCTCTGTATTTGTGCATGATGCACACATACAGAGAGACACACAAAGATAAACATGCACACACATACAGACACACAGAGAAACATGCACACATTATAGAAACACCATAGAGACTGTTAGGTAAATCCAACATTGAGTGTGTGAATACTATTGACCTCATCCTTAACTACTCCCACTGGTTCATACAGAATTAATTAACAGGCCCCAAAAGCCCTCTGAGTGAATCTATTTCTCAGTCTATAACTATGATGGTAGACATTATTCTTTATCAGAGAACAGAATATGAATAGGTAGTTCAACCCTTAACTTTAAAGGGGTCAGAAGGACCGGTGATTTATGGAATATGATTATAAATTAGAATAATTATTATTCTTAGCAGAATATCTATTCATAGACAGAAAGTGGGAAGAACCCTTATGGGCCATGAAAGGGCCCTGATTTAATAGGTTAAGAGAAAGTAATATGGTATTTTCACAAGTAGGAAGTATATATTTTGAAAGTGGAAATATGAAACCAGGTGGAAACAAATGTCTATGAGGTGAACATATCCCTACGTACAGTACACCCCTTGTGTATGATTCACTAAGTCAATATGATACCCACACAATATACATACACACACGACCTAACGTTATTCTGTTTACTCGAATCGATTGTTAAATGGTGCATTTATATAGTAGCACTTTAATCCAAGGCACCAACCTGCACATAGGGAGCAATCAGCAGTTCAGTCTTGGGAGACTCCCCCCCAACAAATGGGCACTTCGGAACAATCCTGCATGGCATTTGTTGCAGTGTTGTTTTTGGCAGCAAATTTTAGTTTTAGTCATAGTCTCTTGAATAGTTTTCATTTAGTTTTAGTCACCCGGAATGTCTTAGTGTTAGTCTAGTTTTAGTCGACTGAATATCATAGGATTTTAGTCGACTAAAATGTATTTTGGCGGGCCTTGATGCCGTTGTAATGGCTGTTTTTACACATGCTGAAAATAGCAGATCTACAAGCTCACAACGCGTCTGTAAAATGACTTATACTGTATCTCCTGTCCACTAGTCTTTAGTCACTAGTTTATTCACTAGTTTAGTTGTTCCATTGTTTCCATTTATCTTCGTCTGTGGAAAAAGGTACTTTTTCCGTCTTAGTTTCAGTCGACGAAAACAACACTGATTTGTTGTGACTCAGTTGGCTGGCAATAAATCTAAATTTACTCACAGCAGGTCATGGTGAAATGCAAGTGCTATCGGTATTCGGTAGCCCTTTGTTTGAGCAGACAAATCCATGGTTTGGCTTGCACGCTTGTCAACACAAGGATGCGACCCCACAATGAACTAGTAATGGATGGTTGGATGCTTCATCTTCAACTGCCAATTTGGTGTCACATCGCACAGCTTGCTCCATTTTCTTTGTATCGCCCTCTCTCGTGAAAATGTGACACGTTCTAGCGCTCTCTGTGTGATCGTGTTGTGTATTGAAATTCTCAGAAGTTGATGTGTGTGTGTGTGTGTGTGTGTGGGGGTGGGTGTGTGGGGGTGGGTGGGTGGGTGGGGCAATCCCCGTGTTTCTTCACTAGTCCGATCCAGAAGAACACAGTTTGCCGGCCACTGTTACAGAGCTGACAATGATGTTATGTCTTCCCTTCTTCTCTGGAGTCCTGCCTCAAAGCAGACCAAAGGTAGAAAACTGTCGTTCCCTGATGTCATCGCTAGGGAGTCGGGACACAGGCATCAGTAAGCAGGAACTGGGGATGGCTGTGTGTGTGTGTGTGTGTGTGTGTGTGTGTGTGTGTGTGTGTGTGTGTGTGTGTGTGTGTGTGTGTGTGTGTGTGTGTGTGTGTGTGTGTGTGTGTGTGTGTGTGTGTGTGTGTGTGTGTGTGTGTGTGTGTGTGTGTGTGTGTGTGTGTGTGTGTGTGTGTGTGTGTGTGTGTGTGTGTGTGTGTGTGTGTGTGTGTGTGTGTGTGTGTGTTATTTTTGTTTTGCTTTGTGCCATGGTGTTGTCACTATGGTGTTACAAACCTGTGTTAAAGAATCATTTCTGACGTTTCCCAACAGAACAATACAATGCAGCGTAATACTGTTCCATCTGCCTTGTTTCTGTGCCAGAGGGAGATAAAGCCCTGAGCCCCAGACCAACCATCTCCACTTTACTCTTCTACTCTCCTTTGTTCTATTGCTGTCTGTTGAGAACATCCCATACTGCTCAAATTTACTACCAGTCTTCCTGCTTGTAAATTATTTCTGCAGACACAGCAAAGGAGAGATGACGAAACTGATCTCTCACTCTTAAATGTCTTTCTTTTCTTTCTTTTTTTGCTGGAACAACCCAGCTCTGTAGTCCAACCTGACTGGCTAGAAACTACAAGCATCTAAACTACATCGCCCATGAGAGCCTTTGCTGTGAGATAGATCATTAACTCTGCTCCTCTTTGGCTGTCGTTGTGTTCCAGGAAATCAGGAACATGCACAACGCGCAGCTGATGGACATCAGACGAGAGGAGGAGATGGAGATGTCAGACGACGACATGGAAGATGTGAACGGTGCAGACCCAGGTATATGGCACACATGCACAAACACACGCACATACTTTGGACGTCTGTATCATAAATACATGCCATGCATGCATAAATTGTGCATTGAAAGAAAGGTTTGGCAGCTTGTACAGTGTGATCAGTCGATGCATAATAATAAAAGACATTCCACTCAATGCCACTCAAAGCCATTTCCGTTGGATGCTCACAGCTGTATGAGCGTTTTGTAAATGGATGCACACACTAGAGACGTGTGTGCGTGAGTGCGAGCGATGGAGTATGTGTTTGTGCCAGCTGCTGGCTGGTTCCAGGCTATTTGAAGTCCCACTGAAGGGCCATAAGAGCCTGGTCTTTGCTCAAAGGAGCCTGTTTCTCTGCACTGAATCATCAAGAAAGCACTAGCACTGCAGATGTCTAATAACAGTCCAGAATTGTCACCAGGGCAACACGCAGCTACAGATAGCAGATGTGTTGCCTCCATCTCTCTGTTTTCTCCCCCGGTTTCTGCTTTGTTTTGATTCGTTCTGCTCTCATCCCTGCTTTTGAATAATTCTGATCCCTGTCATCAGATAATAAGAGGCCTTCTCCAATCAGCATGCAAATGTATGTGCAGGGCTCCTCTCGTGCGCAACGCATGCAACATCGACTATCGGATAGCCGTAATTAACGTGGCTGTCAGAAACCCGTCATTTCATTGGATGGTGTGGGAATGGCTGGGGGGGAAAGGGGTTAATATGATATGCTCTGGTGTTACTAGTGATGACAGAATGATTCAATGATTTCTGTCTGAAAAATAAACTTGGGAACTGTAATAGTTTAATACAGGATGAATATTGTTAAGTGTCTTGCTGAGCGATAGGCTTCTCTGGGGAGAGAGACTTGATGCGGCTTTCTGATTAGTGCTCCACTCAAGTAAAACATCTCCCCTGCCGGGAGAAACACTCACAGCTGGAGGTTCATCAGCACCACTGATGGGCTCTCCATAGCAGACTGTTGGACGCCCACATAAAACCTACTGTACACATCTAAACCTTATCTCTTCAACTCAGTCTCACTGCTGGAGAGCAGATCTGGTAATACAGCACATCCACAGATCTGAGTACATTAATACAACTCAAAAGTCTCCTTTCTACAACACTGACAATTTAAAACTAATAAATATACTGTATAATTCTCATAGGACCCGCATCCTGCCAAGTAAATAGCGTCTCAGTGCTATTTGCAACATATTTAAATTATCTGTCTATACATTTAGTGAAAAACTCACCCCATTCTATGCAAATAATCCTCATTGCAAGAAAGATCCAATTGACAAACACTGGCCTTAATAGTCACAATTTGTATCATCTTCAGAGATGAAGATTGGTGAAAATGTAATCGTATCAAAGAACAAATTCAAAGCATAATATAATTTTGAATGTCACGATGTTCATGGAACTGTCTCCACATTAATCCATTTAGACCTGAGGCAGTTGTACAATTTCCTACTATCTACTTGTGACCACCATTTTAGCAGCATCTCCCTCCATTTTAGGCTATACACTACAGTACTTACTTTGCCAAATGGATATTTGCAATCAGATGCAAAACAAGGGAAAATATGTGAAACTGCAGTGTATAGGCAGGCATGTTTGCACTGGCATATATCTTTACAGTGCAATATAGAATGTGGTGAATCGGAAGACATATAACATGTTGCCAAGGGCAATTCATGGTGCTATACACCGACCTCAATCTATTACTGTGTAAAGAGTGTTTACTGCATAACGGGAATTAACAGGGATGAATTTCCATGTCCTAATCTAATAACCATGTTGCTTATTGAGCATCATATTGCAAGGTGTAAGATATTGTGCACAGTCACACAGTACTGTGTGTGTGTGTGTGTGTGTGTGTGTGTGTGTGTGTGTGTGTGTGTGTGTGTGTGTGTGTGTGTGTGTGTGTGTGTGTGTGTGTGTGTGTGTGTGTGTGTGTGTGTGTGTGTGTGTGTGCGTGCGTGCGTGCGTGTGCGTGCGTGCGTAGCTGTGTTACAGACAGAGGCCTTGAAGGAAGAGAATGACTCCCTTCGCTGCCAGCTGGACGCCTACAGGAACGAAGTAGAACTCCTCAAGCAGGAACAGGGCAAGAACCAGCAGCCAATCAGTGAAGAGGACAACACACGCTGTCAGCAGCTCAGCTTCCTTCAGCAGGCTCTGCAGGGCATGCAGAAGGTAGCGCACGCATACACACTCTGTCTGTCTTTCATCGCCACGAGACAGTACACACATGCATGCAACACAGACACACTTTATTTTTCGGTAGGTTCACTAAAGAAATCATCCAAACAAATGCGCAAAGCGACCAGATAAAACTGCCAGACATGCACGGCTCATCACAGAAGAGATGCTCAGTGCCCCTCGACATGCTACTGGTGTTTCTAGCGTAGCGTAGCCGTAAATATAAGTGGCACTCCCATTGTTGAAAACAATTCAAAACAGTCTTTTGTGGACGACTGTATGATTGAAGGCTGCTCTCATAAACTTTGCCCTTTGAAATCCCCTAATCAACTCCCCTTTATTATTCTTCAAAGCAGTCCACAACCTCCCATTGTTTAATATACTTGAACAATACTGGAAGCATAGAGCAACCCCATGTTGTAGACAATTACCATGGACAGGTCACATCATCATCATTTTTCGACCGCGGTCGAGATCGTGGATTTCACAATATTACGCCAGACTTCCCGGTCCTTCATTGCCAACCCCAGTTCCTGCTTACTGATGCCTGTGTTCCTAGCGATGACATCAGGGAACGACAGTTTTCTACCTCTGGTCTGCTTTGAGGCAGGACTCCAGAGAAGGGAAGATATAACCTCATTGTTAGCTCAGGTCACACTAACTGAAGAAATGACTGCACAAACCTCCTAGGCCACTATGACTATGAAAGACCACTATGACTTAATTAGGTCTACAATGAGATCATTTATGTTGGCTATGACACCAATAGGTCCACATTGACCTCACTTATGTTGGCTATGACATCATTAGGTCCACTATGGCTATGTCATCATTATGCACATGTTCTTTGGACGACAATTACTTGGGCTTCTCTCCACACAATCCCATTAGATTGATGACCTCTGGTTCCTAGACTGTAGTTTAGTTGACGTGAAACGAGATCAAACGGGTGAAAGAAGATTATTTCCTCTTCGGTTTTGATGCGTTTGGTTTATGATGCCTGATGCAATTTCCCCAGAACATAAAACATTGTTTGGAAAGCTCCAAATGGGCCTTTGGAATTGTGAACTGATTCCGTCACCTTAAATGTGTCATGTCCTCACCTAGCTAGTTGTCGCAGGTAATGGAAATGATGATAGATTCTTGTTAAGAAGAAGAGCTTCCATTATACACCTGCTGTTTTGCTGTGAAAGTAATTACTTTGCCAACATATGTCTGTCATGCTGCGTTTGTGAAAAGATTAGCTGAATGGATTTAATGAATTGGAAGATGGCAAGTTTGGAAAGTCTGGTCCACGTGTTGTATAAAACAGGCACATGATTACCATCAAATATCATCAGCATGAAGGTTTCCTCTTCGTGAATTGTGATAAATGTGGATCAATTTCAGTTCAACTGCAACGTGTGAAATCGATCTGAATGCATCACACTTAGCTGCCAACATGCCTGCTAAATCCCCCTGCAACTCGTCAAAGTACTTTGTATTGAAATTTGCAGGTATAGGAGCTGAGTTTTCTCATCTCGATTTGGTTCTCAGTAGCCATTTGTATACGGAGATTGTGCTACAATAATAACAATAATATTTGCAATGCACTTTAAATTTGAATCAAATCTCAAAGTGCTACAGCCCACCCAATCAGTTGTCATTTTTGCACAGACATGAATTCGACTCCACCTGGCACAAAATGGGCAAACAATGCCTCTGCTCATTCCATGTCCATACTTTTTATATAGAATAGTGAGGCGGAGTGTCATTTTACAGTGTAAAAGAGAGAACCTGACTTGGTACGAACCGCGGTTAATGACTGCTAAATGTTACACACAGCATGCTAAATCGTATATGCATTACTGAGGAACTGTTGTGTTTTTCTTGGTGCAGCAACTGATAATGTTAAGGGAAGAGCTAAAACAACGGGAAGCCGAGCTTGATACGAGTACAGAGGAAAAACAGCAGCTGCGGAACCAAGTCCAGGCCCTCAAAGAAGGACTGAAGAACCTTCAGAGTACGGAAGAAACGCAGAAGCTGCAGAACCAGGTCCAGACCCTCAAAGAAGGACTGAAGAATCTACAGAATACGGAAGAAACGCAGCAGCTTCAGAACCAGGTCCAGACCCTCAAAGAGGGACTGAAGAATCTACAGACTAAGAGTATGGAAGAAACTCAGCAGCTGCAGAACCAGGTCCAGACCCTCAAAGAAGGACTAAAGAATCTACAGAGTATGGAAGAAGCAGAGCAGCTACAGAGCCAAGTCCAGACCCTCAAAGAAGGACTGGATAACCTACAGAGTGTGGAAGAAACACAGCAGCTGCAGAACCAAATCCAGACCCTCAAAGACTTGGTACAGAGTCCACCTGCAGTAGTACCGGTACAGAGCCCACCTGCAGTAGTACCGGTACAGAGTCCACCTGCAGTAGTACTGGTAAGTTCATGCAGATGCATGCATACTTTAACACACACACACACACACACACACACACACACACACACACACACACACACACACACACACCTGCTCTAGATCCAACCTTTACCTAATGGCCACTTCGGCCTTTGCCTCTTTTTCTTTAGTTCATGGCGATTTTAGAAGATGTTAATGACCCAACCCATTTAGGACTGAGGCCGATTCTAAAAACGCAGTCTAAATCCTGACTTAAGTTTTCTGAAAAAACTTCAAATATTTATTACAAAATTAAAAAAAGTTATCTTTCTATATACTGTACATAGCAACAAGAACCCCAGGATGGGTTCCCGTCTTGATGGGTTAATAAAAAACACCAAAATGGGCTTCCGTCTTGAAGGGTAAAAACACCAAAATGGGCTTCCGTCTTGAAGGGTAAAAACACCAAAATGGGCTTCCGTCTTGAAGGGTAAAAACACCAAAATGGGCTTCCGTCTTGAAGGGTAAAAACACCAAAATGGGCTTCCGTCTTGAAAGGGTAAAGTCACCAAAATGGGTTCACGTCCTAAATGGTTTCAGAAAGTACGTGGTTTCAGGTTTAACACAGGGTAAATATTTAATCAGAAACAGTTGGTAATAAATTATAATCTTTATAATTGTTTACAACATACAACACTAAAAGGGCTGTTCATATTCAAAGTATTTGAACCTTTGGTTGACGACTTGTCATATCAGTGAGATTGCTTCATAGACTCTTACTACACTGGCCTCTGTGGTCTCATCAGCGCCGGCGCTGATATGGCCTATATTATAGGCCACATAGGCCATTGCCTAGGGCAGCAGTTAGTAGAGGCGGCACAAACTCACCAAACACGACTTCGTTATTCTCGTGCCAGTTCCCGTGCGCTCCCCCGCGCCCCGCCTCCGCTGCACGGATCATCATTGCTGGTTCGTTTTGTGTCCTGTTCTGTGAAAATGAAATTGCGCGATTTGGGAAGGGGCCCTAGGGCGGCAATTTTCTAAGCTCCGCCGCTGGGTCTCATCACCAGTGAATTCATTACACCAGCCATTTCAGAAGCTCTTTGCTTGAAGTCACTTTATCTTTTATGACAGAAAGTTGTTAAGCCAGAGGTTCTAAAATGTTTTAATTTCAAAGATCCCCATGTTGGTGGTGTTGTGCCATGGACCCACAAAACTCATAGTGTAGAGGTGGAACCAAAATCAGGGAACCAGGGACCCAACTTTGAGAACCACTGTGTTAATTATACGACTATAAACCAATTGATGTCCTTGCTTGTTGGAGAGGAAACATTATCTGCAGCTGACCTTTCTGCCAACACCGCAAAGCAGCTACTGTACCAATCACACGGCAGCATTCCTGTACTGCACTGTATGCCCTACCCGGGGGCACAGATAGAAATGAGTTCAACTGGCATGCTAATTATTATTATTGCACTGATACCACTTTTTAAAGGCTGAGTAAGAGTGCTTCATTTTTGAGTACTAGTACTCACCCATGTACCAGCATTTTCCATCATGAATTCATGTCCCTCCCTCCAGGTTATGAGATCTAAACGGCCAGCGCTTCCAACAACATTGCATGTAAATGAGTTTGCAATCGTTTTTACTGGAGACGGAGCAGCAAAATGCTACTCATGTCACCTCTAAAATATCTAATGTCCAAATATTTATGTCCAACATTTTGGACATAAAAGGAAGTAAATGTGTATGGATGGACCGAGGTTCACCGACGTCACGTATAACGTCTCTGTCAGGTGGAAGCCTCATAATGTTGAAAACTGTTGCTTTTCAGGATTCATTGCAAAAGTAGCATATCTACAAGCTCAGCACCCCTACTATAGCCACTCCTCTAGTTACCTGTTCACCCTGCAGCACAGTGTATCTAGTTACCTGGTCACCCTGCAGCCACTCCTCTAGTTACCTGGTCACCCTGCAGCCACTCCTCTAGTGACCTGGTCACCCTGCAGCACAGTGTATCTAGTTACCTGGTCACCCTGCAGCCACTCCTCTAGTTACCTGGTCACCCTGCAGCCACTCCTCTAGTGACCTGGTCACCCTGCAGCCACTCCTCTAGTGACCTGGTCACCCTGCAGCCACTCCTCTAGTTACCTGGTCACCCTGCAGCCACTCCTCTAGTTACCTGGTCACCCTGCAGCCACTCCTCTAGTTACCTGGTCACCCTGCAGCCACTCCTCTAGTTACCTGGTCACCCTGCAGCCACTCCTCTAGTGACCTGGTCACCCTGCAGCCACTCCTCTAGTGACCTGGTCACCCTGCAGCCACTCCTCTAGTTACCTGGTCACCCTGCAGCCACTCCTCTAGTTACCTGTTCACCCTGCAGCACAGTGTATCTAGTTACCTGGTCACCCTGCAGCCACTCCTCTAGTTACCTGGTCACCCTGCAGCCACTCCTCTAGTGACCTGGTCACCCTGCAGCCACTCCTCTAGTGACCTGTTCACCCTGCAGCCACTCCTCTAGTTACCTGGTCACCCTGCAGCCACTCCTGTAGTTACCTGGTCACCCTGCAGCCACTCCTCTAGTTACCTGGTCACCCTGCAGCCACTCCTCTAGTTACCTGGTCACCCTGCAGCCACTCCTCTAGTTACCTGGTCACCCTGCAGCCACTCCTCTAGTTACCTGGTCACCCTGCAGCCACTCCTCTAGTGACCTGGTCACCCTGCAGCCACTCCTCTAGTGACCTGGTCACCCTGCAGCCACTCCTCTAGTGACCTGGTCACCCTGCAGCCACTCCTATAGTTACCTGGTCACCCTGCAGCCACTCCTCTAGTGACCTGGTCACCCTGCAGCCACTCCTCTAGTGACCTGGTCACCCTGCAGCCACTCCTCTAGTGACCTGGTCACCCTGCAGCCACTCCTCTAGTGACCTGGTCACCCTGCAGCCACTCCTAGTTACCTGGTCACCCTGCAGCCACTCCTCTAGTGACCTGGTCACCCTGCAGCCACTCCTATAGTTACCTGGTCACCCTGCAGCCACTCCTCTAGTGACCTGGTCACCCTGCAGCCACTCCTCTAGTGACCTGGTCACCCTGCAGCCACTCCTCTAGTGACCTGGTCACCCTGCAGCCACTCCTCTAGTGACCTGGTCACCCTGCAGCCACTCCTCTAGTTACCTGTTCACCCTGCAGCACAGTGTATCTAGTTACCTGGTCACCCTGCAGCCACTCCTCTAGTTACCTGGTCACCCTGCAGCCACTCCTCTAGTGACCTGGTCACCCTGCAGCCACTCCTCTAGTGACCTGTTCACCCTGCAGCCACTCCTCTAGTTACCTGGTCACCCTGCAGCCACTCCTGTAGTTACCTGGTCACCCTGCAGCCACTCCTCTAGTTACCTGGTCACCCTGCAGCCACTCCTCTAGTTACCTGGTCACCCTGCAGCCACTCCTCTAGTTACCTGGTCACCCTGCAGCCACTCCTCTAGTTACCTGGTCACCCTGCAGCCACTCCTCTAGTGACCTGGTCACCCTGCAGCCACTCCTCTAGTGACCTGGTCACCCTGCAGCCACTCCTCTAGTGACCTGGTCACCCTGCAGCCACTCCTATAGTTACCTGGTCACCCTGCAGCCACTCCTCTAGTGACCTGGTCACCCTGCAGCCACTCCTCTAGTGACCTGGTCACCCTGCAGCCACTCCTCTAGTGACCTGGTCACCCTGCAGCCACTCCTCTAGTGACCTGGTCACCCTGCAGCCACTCCTATAGTTACCTGGTCACCCTGCAGCCACTCCTCTAGTGACCTGGTCACCCTGCAGCCACTCCTATAGTTACCTGGTCACCCTGCAGCCACTCCTCTAGTGACCTGGTCACCCTGCAGCCACTCCTCTAGTGACCTGGTCACCCTGCAGCCACTCCTCTAGTGACCTGGTCACCCTGCAGCCACTCCTCTAGTGACCTGGTCACCCTGCAGCCACTCCTCTAGTTACCTGGTCCTCTAGTTACCTGGTCCTCTAGTGACCTGGTCACCCTGCAGCACAGTGTATCTGGGTCCTATTCTGCCTTCGCACATAGACAGATAGATGTGGTCCTGGACAGCACTGATGTAAATGAACACTTCCAATTAAACAAGCTAATATTGGATTAATTGTGATCTGGCTCAGTGTGATAACAAGGAGGAGGGCTGCAATTAAATTGAACTTCAGCATCAATCAGCTGTTTAATTGGATAATGATAATACTAATATGAGGCTCTCAACTCGTGCAGAGAGCTGCTTCATATCTGACGCTTGTTTTCCACACCATACTCATCTCTTCATACTCTGTGGCTCCTATTGCAGAAGCAGTGAGTGCATTCTCCGGCAGCGGCAGCAGCCACGACGCCGCCGACAACTGCCGGAGAATGCACTCGCTGTCTCTCTCCTGTTGAGCTCCTGGACTGCACTCCTCTGAACACGCTGCCAGTTTGACTGGCAGCGTGTTCAGAGGACAACATATAGTAGAGGTGAAATAGCGTAGTCATTCTGCAGTGAATCCACTGCACGGTCTCACTTCATTCACATCAACCAGAGTGGCAGAGTTGATCTTTAACGGTGTTGCATTTGATTAGACTGTGACAGGAATGCGTATCGTCGTCGTCGCCATCAGTGATCCATGGTAAATATGTTAATTAAATCCGCACATAGAGATGGATTATGGGAGACGGTCTCATTAAAAAACAAAACAGCAGGAAGAGCAATCAGTTTTCAGGAGGTTTCATCTCCAGACCGGTAGCCATTGTGGGCTGATTTGCCATGTTCAGCAGATCTCCGGAGTGACTCCTCATGACATCAGTTCACCCTCATTGGTCAATGAACCGTCACCAAGCTGTCACCACCCTTCACTGAGTGAGCTCAGAGTTACTGGCACCATGTGGCCTGTTTCCCTTTTAAAAGGGAGCCATTGTTGTGAAATCGATCGTCTCAATGTTTCACCTTGTGTTTTTTCTTTGATACTTAAGTTTGTCCATCGATTTCACTGCTCTCCGTGCTGTGCTGTAACTCCCCCTGTAGACACCCATGGATGGAGGCTTAACTTTATTTACTCAAATAATGGTCTTTTATTGAACTCTCAAAACCAATCCCACTTCCATTACACACAATGTTATGACAATCATACACCATACTCCTATATTTGTGTGTGTGGCCATAAATCATAAAAAAGAAAATGGAAAGTATTATTTCCAAGCATATTTCACCAACTTTAAAAAATATATATAAATAAATAATAATCATTCACTTTGGGACATACATTTGTAGAAAACACTTACCATGGAACTCCAACTCAATGCCAACTCTTTAAAAGCTCTTTTTACTAAATCTCACTGTCAGGTTTAATAAGAAACCAATTCGTTTATACTTAAAAAAGATATACCGGTATTCAAAAAGATAATTATATTCCTAGTGGATGTGCTCTGTATTTGATTGATTATCCCGATTCCCTATTGCCTGTTAGCCTGACACTCAGTCTGAATTTTCATTTTGTTCAATCGCCAGGACATATTTTAATGGTAGCGATTCAGAGGTGGAGCCAGGCTAATTGCCTGTTTAAAAATTGGGACTATCCTACTGTGCTTTTCTAGTCACTTGTGAGGGTGGGGGGGGGATGCTTACACATGAATATACGTGTGTGTGTGTGTGTGTGTGTGTGTGTGTGTGTGTGTGCGTGTGTGTGTGTGTGTGTGTGTGTGTGTGTGTGTGTGTGTGTGTGTGTGTGTGTGTGTGTGTGTGTGTGTGTGCGCTTGCGTGCGTGTGTCTGTTCACGCTGTGTGCATGTTCATGTGTTTATTTGTGTTTGACTGCATTGTGTAACAATTACATGTGCTTTTTAATTGTTCCAATTTGTTTCCAATGTAGCTGCAGCCAGAGACATCACAGCCAGAGACATCAAAGCCAGATGACCAAGGGCATGAGGAGGAGAGTGTTGATCAAACCGATGTAAGCGACAGCAAGAACCCAACCCTCTTCACGTCTCTTAATTATTATTATTATTAGTTTTTTCAAGGTTTAGCCGGCAGACAATATTCTCTGCAATCTCTGTCTCTGTCTCTCTCTCTCTCTCTCTCTCTCTCTCTCTCTCTCTCCTCACAGATCTCTCTCACATTCCATGATAATGCATGCATGTGTGTTTTGTAATAATAATCCAAATTTGAGTAGCTAATAACTAAAATGTTCAAATAATTGTAGTGGAGTAAAAGTACAATGTTTGTATCTGAGTTGTAAATTGTAAATTGTAGTGGAGTATAAGTAAAAGTAAACACTCCACACTTAAGTACTGTACTTGAGTTTTATATTCTTAGTTACCATCCCATTGAGCTTTGTGTGTGTGTGTGTGTGTGTGTGTGTGTGTGTGTGTGTGTGTGTGTGTGTGTGTGTGTGTGTGTGTGCGCATGTGCGTGCACATAGGAGGAGATGACAGCAGCACCATCAGTGGTGTCTTGCAGTCAGGAGAAGGAGAAGGAGAAGGACGGCCCCCTAGAGATGATTGCCCCAAGTCTTGTCAACTCCCAGAGAGAAGCCCTGCTTGTTGGTATGATTACACACGTCTTCACACCTATCAATATAAACCAATTGGTACTGATTCACTCCAACATAGTTTGGGCCCTCAAATATTTGTGTTGCTGTTCTTTTTTTATTTAGCAGAGGTGGAGGGTTGCATGTCTCCAGGACAGTCCTCTGACTAAAGCTGGTAATTGGTCTAATTGGAAGAAATGCTGATGAGAAACAACAGCATCAAAGCTATCATTAAACACTGTCAGATCTTAAAATGTGTAGGAGACAGCCGGAAGAAGACACTTGACGCCTCCACGCTCATTTTACATTCAGTCAGAGGAGAGAATAGGAGTTGGTTATTGATGTTATCGAATATGCCTGCGTGGTGGTGGTTGTTGTTTTTTACATCAGGCTCAGCAGGCGACGGCTTTCAGCTCTACAAATGAACGTGCATGTTCAACTGACAGTGTGATTAACATCTCTGCACGCCTTGTGTTTTTCTGCACCTCCTCAGGAATCATTTCAACCTTCCTCCATGTCCATCCATTTGGAGCCAGCATCGAGTACATTTGCTCCTATCTACAGTGCCTGGGCACCAAGGTACTGGACGCAGACACAGCACAGCAGGGGTTGTCCTCTGCTAGCTTTGCACTCGCACACAAACACACACACACACACACATGCACACATGCACAGGCTTGCGCACGCACGCATGTCGCATGCGCGCACTGCCAACCTAGATTCATTGAGATATGCAAACACTGGGCTGACATACGTATGGGCCAGTTGTATTGTGCTTCCAGCAGTTTGGTTCTCATAGACGGACCCTTGAAGTGGGCAATGAGTCCTAATCTTTTTCTCAAACTTTTCCGTGTCAAGGACCCCCAAATTGATATGTAATTGGGCACGGATCCCCATTTGAAAATATTTTTGTATTGTCAAAAATAACTGATGTACAAGCTTGTAGACCTACATCTGCTATTTTTTAATAGCCAAAAGTATTAAATGTGGATAAATTGGTTAAAATGATTCAGACTATTAACTAATTAAGCTGGGGACCTCCTGGAGCACATCCAAGGACCCCTAATTCATTTACCAACCCTTCCACTGACACAGAGTAGCTCTTTAACTAAAACCAGGGACACTCAAATTAAACTATTGGTATTCCTCCACAGAAGCTAATTTTAAGATTGTTTGACTTTTTAATTTGTTTGTACAGTTCCGGTGTCACTAATGGCCGAGTTGTTGTTTGGTTGATGTTTGTCTGGTAATAGAAGACAAAAGCCAATTCCACATTGGTCTCTTTGAAAGCTTTTGTAATAAAATAACCCCCAAGTGCTATCGCAACGCAATACAATGATTGCTGTTCTAAAAACAGATTGAAGAGAAAGTTCATATTTTGTGGAACCCATATCTCTTTTGCTATTCATTAAAATGTAAGGATATATAATATAATGCTGATGGCTATGACATTTAATCTCATAGCCATCATCGTTATGTATCTGCAATGGCTATAGCTAGCAGCACGGGCTGTGATTTCCCTTGATGATAGAGCACTAGTACAATGTTATCCTTCATTCTGACATACTGTAGTAGCCTGGACAAATGTCTGATTTCATCTGCCTACAGCAAAAAGACCCGTTTGACCACGTAGCCAATAACTCATCAGTTTTTACGTCTGGAGACTCCCGTTTTCGGACGCACATTCTGCAGGAGACTTGGCTCGGATCTGAACCCATTTGATTTGGACCCGGCTCACGTCCCCCAGCCCCTTGGGTTTCTGACAATGTGGGCCCTGAAGAATTTAGTTGAATAGCCTTGCTCAAACCACTAAGGCTACACATTCAAGATACAGATACAAAACCATAATAGATAATACAAGGCTATATTCAAATGAACATGTATGGCCTAGGTGCATGGAAACATCACTGTAGCATGAAAATACAGGTTTCCAGGAGAATAATCTGTACTAATTACGTTCAACTGTGCCGGCCCGGCTATAACAAACACAACAAGAATAGTGTAGGAAGGAGGCTCAACCACAGTGTGTTGACAGCACAATGTCAAGTACTGTTTGGTATTATGGTGTTCACAGACATACGGTTTATATGACACTATATAATATTTGAAATGCTGTAGTTGTTAATATAATGAAGTTTGGCAATTTTCACCCAGAATAAACTTGTTAACTTGTAGATTTATGTACTGTTCTTTATGAACTTTTAAACCAATGACCTCTTCCTTCAGGAAAGGATTCCATATAAGCCTTCTGGCTTCTTCCTTTCCTTGCATTGTATTTTTGTTTCTTTGATATGTTATTGTCTATTTTTTGCACTATATGCTAAATAAATAAACCTAAACCTAAACCTAAATGGCTGAAACTACTGGTAAAGAGCATCGTACAGAACCACCACTGTTGTCTTCTTCCAGTGGTGTATATGTACTTTGTGGCGCTGTCGGGCAGAAACCGCTTATCTCCATATTAAACTTTTTGTGTTTTTTCATCACTCAAAAGTAGCACACCCGCAAGCTCGAGCTTGTGGATCTGCTATTTTTGCTCTTTTAAAAATTTGAATCTAGTTTTTGACATATGAGGTTTCCATCCGACAGAGACGATATGCTCCTTAACCCATTTTGACCTGAGATCAGATTCTAAAATTGTTTTCTGACAGTTTTCTGATTTTTTTTTTCAAAAATAGCAGACCTACAAGTTTGTAGATCTGCTATTTTTCAATAGCTAAATCATAACATAATACTAACACCAAAGGGGATCCCGCCAAAAATGGATTAAGACACTGTGGGGTGTGTCTAGGTCGCTGTGAGACAGCTTAATGTAAAACCATGATATGTGGACTAGTCATCCTTTACCGGGCCATGTCACACATGTGATTCTCAGGTCGAGGTGGAATTGAGCATACAGTATGAATAATGAGTGATGGATGGTGTGAAGCCATGTGTTTTAAACGGTATCTCTTTCTGTACCATTTAACCACTCTCTCTCTCTCTCTCTGTGTCCAGGTTAACCCTGGTGAGGTGGATGCCCTGCTCTCTCGGCTGCCCTGCACCTTCAAACAGGAGCTGAAGGGGGTGGGAGCCAGTCTGGAGAAACGCTGGAACTTCTGTGGTTTCCAGAGCATCAAGAGCGCATAGACTGACTCTTTTATATAATATGTTTAAAAAAAACTTTGGACACATTGGATGACACCTGCAGGACAACCTACTCTACACTCTTAAAACAGCAGTAGCACACTGCTGGGACATAGGATGACACCGCAGGACAAACATAGACTCATAAAACGGCACACTTTTCGGTGGACGAGGAGGAGGACATTGCAGAACAACATTTAGGGACAGGGAGATTTGTGGAGGGGACTCACTGGACATGCAGTCAACGTAGGACACTGGACCAGACAAGGACATAGGGTCTCAGGGAGAGACCGTATGTCCGGGCATGTCAGAGTCAGAGACAATGGAGTGGGTATATGCAGTGGTACACATAACTTAGATAGTGTAACTCCAGCATTGCCGGAACATTGAACGACATCCTGCCACCGTGGCGGAAACTCCATGAACTCGGAACACGCTCGTTTATTTTTTCTTTCTTCCTTTCTTTTTCTTTCTTTTTTTTGTTCTGTCCCTCAGAGTCTGCAAAATATTCTTAGACGTTACAGTTGTCGAGGACCGCCGGCCGAGAAGTATAGGGCTGGGTAATATATCGATATTATATCAATATCGTGATGTGATTTGGCATTAGTGTCGTCTCTTTTTTTGTTTTGTTTTATACTTTCAAACATTGTGAAAGGTTGTCTAAAATGGCCAAAAATATCTTATCTACACAATGTGATGCACCGTGAGATTGGTAGATCGGCTATTTTGGTTATTTTTTACTTTGTGAAAAGATAAATGTAGGAGAACATGTATATTATCCTCACAATATCGATATGGACGTATAAAAACATATTGTGACGTTAGATTTTTGGTCCATATATCTCAGCCCTACATAGAAAAATAATTTCCAACAGGATTTTTTTGTTGTCTGTTTGCCCACGTTTCCCAACAGTGGACCGAGACCCAATTGTGGAGTAAATATCCCTCTTTTTGTTTCCTACATTTAGAAGAATATATCATTTCAAAAAGATTTTACAAAAGGCAAACCAAAACAATCCATCTTTTCATCTTAAAAACAATTCAATTTCTCAAAACAAAAGTATTTCATAAATAATATAAAATAAATAAATTAAATGATATCCATAAATTCATTAAGAACAAACACGTTTAAGAAGTAGGTGTAATAAACAGATCCACAAGCACACCGCGTTGTGACCTTGTATATCTGCTATTTTCAATATAGTATGGGTCAGTTTGGGGAAAACATCTCATTTCTCTTTTGGGTCTAAAAGGTTTGTTAGCCCACAAGCCTGCTGTTTTGCTGTCACAGTCTGAGAGCCTGTGACAGGTTCAGTGGGGCTATCATGTGGGTGGCTACATTGGGGAGGTCACCAGGGTCTGCTGAACACTGTCACCCTCTGTTTCTCGCTCTCTCTCCCCTTTCTCTCCTTTTCCCCGTCGCTGGTTTGTAAAGTAGTTCAAAATGGATATATTTCTTCATTTTTCTGTAAAGCGATAGAAAGTTGCATAGACTAATTTGTTTTCATACTGTAAATGCTTGGATGATATTTTTGATTAAAAAACGGAAAGGAGAATTTGTTCAAAGGAATAGACAGAATGGGCTGTTTTGTGTGTAGGTCTTGGAAAAGTGTGTGTGTGTGTGTGTGTGTGTGTGTGTGTGTGTGTGTGTGTGTGTGTGTGTGTGCATGTACCGTACGCACGTGCAAATAAATACAGCTAAGCAGCATAACCTTCTTTAAAGATTTGTTTATAGCTTTTCTGCCTTTTATTGATAGTACAAGTGAAGAATGACATGCCGGAAACGGGGAGAGAGAGAGAAGGGGAGAGACACGCCGCAGCAAAGGCCATCACGAACGGGACCCGAACACGCAATGCGCTGTCAAGCCAAACGCCTATACTGTATGTGGCATGCGCCTGGATCACTTGGTAAGCGGGCGCCAGCAGCATAACCTTCAACCTCCCAACCTCTATCATCAAGCCTGAGAGGCTTACACACACACACACACACACACAGAATGCCAAGTCTGCAGTTGTTTCTTTTAGCTCTTCCCATGGCTGGTTGCAAGACCACACTTTGAGCACTCTGCCAAAGCAAATCTGGTGAGTGTGTATGTGTGCATCTCTGTGGGCAACTACTCTGCATGCATGCATACATACATACATGCATGTGTGTGGTTGCATCAAATCATGCTTTAAGCAGCAGTAGCCTACCTACAGGGGAGGGCGTCCTCACCTCACCGGCCTGAACCCAGAGGTTCTTCCCCGAAGCACACAGTCGAGTGATCCTAATGACTGTTAATCATCTCTCTGAACGCTGTGGAGTTTCTGTGTACGGAACACCTGAATTAGTCATGTGTAATGATGAGTCTGTCTTACCCCTGCAACGCTCCAATTCCACAGACCTGCATGTATTGATGTATTATTCAGTTGTTCAGTATTAGAAGGAGCTTCTTCTTTTTTTGGACTAGAGTTGTATACTGTAGGTGGGTGGAACAAAAGTGGCGTCAGACAGCCCGTGGGTTTGTGTGGGCAGATCCCTGCTATAATGTCTCCAATGCACTCGGCTTGCAGGCTATGTCAGATGTAAGGAGGCGAAAGCAATACTGGTAGTGCAAGTCTCCTGGCAATGTGTGAGTACTGAGATCGTGTATTGTTCTTGTGAGGTCGCATGCGTACCTTCATAAGACGTGGTAGTAAGCCAAGCTGTCTAATGTATGTAAATGGTGCTATTTATATAGCATCTTTTATCCAAGGAGCTTCCACACCTACACATACACACCTACATACACGGTCACCGATGGCGGAGGAAACTATGCACGGCCCCAGCCTACTCATCGGGAGCAATTAGGGGTTCAGTGTCTTGCTCAAGGGTATTCCAACACTGACTCTGGGGAGCTTGGGATCTGGGAACCTTCCAGTTCTCCTGAGCCACTGCCACCGTATCTATCTAGTATCTACGTATGTAATGTATCTTGTCCCCGCTCCCCGCAATAGTAGACGAATCACAGTTCATGCAGCTATGTACATGAAACGGAAGCGCCCCATGCCATTAATGCCTGAAAATGCCTGGTAAGGTAAAAGTCTTCTTCTTTTGTCTAGTTCCCATCGGGGCTCGCCATAGCGAGCGGATCATCTTTCCATTTGTTTCTGTTCTCTGCATCTGCTTTGTAAATTGAGACTCATGAAAAGCTGAAAGTCCATGCATGTTTAACAACAAAAAAACATCTCAAATCTCTATTCTCTTACCACGCCAACATTGTTTTTGAGAAGCACACATTTTTTCATAAAGATCGTTATTTCCATTTCACCAGACTAGGACATTCACAAAAGCAGCAGCATCGTGATTTGTTGCTGAAGATTGGACAGGCAGGTTATTTCAATACCCAGCAGTGGTATTGACCGTAGATAAAAAAATAAATGATGCATTGCCTCAGCAGAAGGTATGGGATGGAGTTGGACGGCAGACTTATGCTACTTGATGCTCGTAGGCTGTAGAGATGATGTGTATCTCAGGGCCTCTCCTCCCCACTTGACAGAACAGCCCTGATGACAAATGATAGTGTAGGAGTCACACACAACTGCTCTCCCCACTCTCCTTCTCGTTCCCTCACTCTCCCCTTTGCTTCTCTCTCGCTCACACACACAAACAAGATGATACAGTGCAAGTTATTTGCTTTCAAAAGTTTCTTCCTGTCAAAGTGTTTCCTCCCAACGGAATTTATATTCCTGTGGGATTTTAGACGGAATGCATCCATAATTCAACTCTTACAGCGTGTGTGTTGCATCACACAGAGAGGTAAACACGGGCTAATTAAATCCACCGGCGGTCCCTAGCGAATGCCGTTCGTGATCTTTTCATCGCCGCGGTGCAAGGACCCTCATTAATTCAATTCAAGGTGGATTGGATTCAAATGAACGCTTTTCAAGGGGGTGATTCAACCCAAACTGCCTACGTACGGCTGTGTCCTCCCACTCACTAGAGGGGGAGACCCCCCCCCCCCCCCCACTGTGTCCTCCCACTCACTAGAGGGGGAGACCCCCCCCCCCCCACTGTGTCCTCCCACTCAATTCAATTCAATTCAAAGGGCTTTATTGGCATGAGAAAACATACGTTTACATTGCCAAAGCAGAAAGAACAATACAACAATACAGCAATACAATCAAAACAGAAATGATGTACTTTGAAGGTCAGAATCTTCAATAGATCAACTTCTGTGTACCAAGATCACTCGATGCAGGTATAGTGCAGGAATATACACAATGATTAGTCTTTAGGGTGGTTGTGTTCCATTTGATATCCTTCTCCTATCACAGCAACTCACAAATCGTGCTGCTGTGTTTGCACATTGTTGTACTTCACCCAGCAGATATGGGAGTTTTTTGTCATTGGTCATGTTTTCAAAATCTCCGTGTGTGGTTGTAATTTGTGGGAAGTATGTGTCTCTGATGTCTTGGTACAATGGACAGATGGTTAGGAAGTGTAGCTCGGTTTCCACTTCGTTTAGTGTGCAGTGGGTGCATAGTCTGTCTTCTCTCGGGATACAGGTCTGCCTATGACGGCCTTTCTCGATCGCGAGACTGTGCTCACTGAGTCTGTACCTAGTTAAGATTTTTCTTTCCACTCACTAGAGGGGGATACATTTTAGAAGTAGATCCCCCCTTCCCCCCCTGGCATCATTAATGGTCTTGTGGCTAAATGGAAGCAAGTAATGAGCACTCATATGGAGTTAGTTGGTCCCCTTTGCTACTTTAGGATTCTCCACTGTTCTGTTCTTTTCACTAGTTGGAAGGAACATTTAGTAAGTCAATTATTAAATTAAGCTTTGCCAATCTCCTGTTTCTGTAGCATGGTCAGACACTGATGTTGGGCAATTGGCTCCCACGTTTTACCTTTTTGGTAGCACTTTTACGGACATCCTGTTAATAAGCATTACATAACGGTTAATAAGGCAGTTATAAATCGAATCGAATAATATTTGTTAATTGTTGTTATATTATAACATAACTAATTATTAACAAATAAGATTGATAAGCATCTTATAAGTATGTATAACTGCCATATGAATTGTTAATTAATGCTTATTAACAGGATGTTCGTTTGAAGTGTTAAAACGTTTTCAATTATGTTCAAAGGTGTTTAAGGTCAGGGCCCTGTCCAGCCCATTCACCCGCATAGAATATGCTAAATCAACCGTCATCAGGACCATGCAATGGGCCCAGTATGGACATTTTTCACATACTCACTGTTTCAGTATGTCTTCATCACCTATTGTGACGGGTGATAATGGTATTTTTGTGTCACTGATGTCAATGACGGCGGCGCGCCGTGTCTGGTGGCCTTGAGCCAAGTGAGGTGCTAGCCGAGCGAGTCGCCGTGCCGAGCGTTGCGACGGCCACCAGAACCGACTCAGCGCCGTCCGAGTTACGTCCCGATAGGCAGAGAATCATATATATTAATAGCCCCTAGTTTCCATGTGCCGACAATAGAGTTCAGCCAAGGGTGAGTATGCCAGTATGGCCATATTGGCCGTATTTCAACGTCCTGATAACGGTTGATTTCGACTATTTAATACAGTGATAGTGACTACTGGCCAATCACAGCGTGTCTTTTCCGAGACTTCCATTGTGTGTGTGTGTGTGTGTGTGTGTGTGTGTGTGTGTGTGTGTGTGTGTGTGTGTGTCCCCAGCTGGTGCTCGTTGATGCTCATCAATATCAAGGCAATTATGTTTATGCACTGTCAAATAGGTCTACATCTATTCTAAGGTAGCATATACCTGTATTGACATACTGTATGTTACCCTGCTAATTACTGTGCACAAATGTATATATTATATATACATAAAATATTTGTTTGATCAGAAAATGCTTTTTAAGAACCCCCCCCCACAAAGGGCACTAATTAGAAACTCTAATTGTGACTTTTTATGCAGTCATAGTGTATCTCTCCCTTTCATGTTGCTTACTGAAGGCATTAATTATGTGAATGGCCTCCCAAGAGTAAGCAGGTGAGAGGCTGCAGATTGAGTGTTGTGTTTTTGTGTGCATCACATTGTGTGCACGGATGTTTGCCATGTGGTGCAACGCAATGCATGTGTGCTTCTAATGCACAATATAATATACCGGTACAATCACTGCAAGGTAAGACATAATATCAGGAGGAATACTAATTGCATCCAATGGGGCCTCAATGAATGGCTTTGGCAATCATCTCTGCCAACTGCCATATTGGCCACAGACCACCAGGCTTGCTAATGGGGAAAAGAAAGTCTGGAAGGGCATCACCTGACCCAAAATATCTCACAAAACAGCATAACCATTATTACGTGATGAGCTGGCAACACAACAGCTCCTCCTGTTGACTATAATAGTCGCTACACACACTCAGAAAGCAGATTTGTCAGGTGGCAGCAGTGATATGCTCTGACAGCTGGTATGTAGCCGCAGCAATCGTCGACTGGCTCACGCAGACTCATGTCTCTATAAATGCAGCACACGCGGCTCATACTTTTATTTATGCGTAGACCTTGATAGGCCTTTAAAAAAACACTTAATTTCCCAGGGCACCAATGCTGCAGCAGACACTGAGCACGGCAAGTGATTCTTGCCTGTATAGGCACTTTAGATTGGCATCTTACAAACCAAGGACTACTGAATAATAAAGCTAGAACTAAAGAGATGTCTTATTAGTCTGCACTGGGGGCAAATAAGGTTTAATGCAATGTTTTTGTTTATTTTTCTTTCTGTGTTCTCCGTGAATTACATGCACTTTAAGCCAGGATGAGTGACGGGTGGTTGACTAATTGCTCTCCGCTGTGCTCTCTGAGGTTTCTGGGCATGCAGGTGGCACCACAGTGGCTTATGTTCTTTTTTCTGTATTCTCTCACTTTCTGTCTCAGTTGGATGGAAACACAGCTACTATCTCCCTTGCTTAAGCTCTTCCTCTCGGTCTCTCTCTTTGCATCCATCTGAAGGCAGTATAGGCTACTGTAGTTGAAAGCTCAGAATGCCTATAAAGTATTTGCGCTTGCCAAGCGAACTCCCCCACATCAGTAGCACAGGCGACAATTGGAAGAGTTTAGAGAGCGTAAAGGAAACATTCTTTGTGCTTTTTGAACTGTCTTTCTAGGATTCATCACAAACCTTTTGGCATGCATGTTGTGCTGCCAGTGAGTAAATATATTGGTAGTAGCCTACCTAGATTTGTTTGGTACGGTGTAGAGTAGACATGGTATTTTGACCAATTGGTTTGTGAAATCAGCAGGCCTGGTGTGTAAAGTAGCTATATTTGGGTAATTTAGGACACCTAAGCTCCAGTGGGTTTATTTCTGTTCTCACACAATGTAGTCAACACTCACAGTACATTTATGTTTAGTATACGTGACTGAAATAATGACTTACCGGTAATTAGGGTGATGTCTGACAGAAATGGGTCAGGCAGGTAGGACCGACACTTGGGAATTTAATAAGGTCAGTGACATAGGATTCTGACAAGAATAATGTTGAGGAATGTCGAGTCATATATAAGATAATGTTCCTAATTGTTGTGATTTTTTGTCTATCTTTAGATGTCCTACTTTTTCCAGATATGAGCATACTTTGAGTAATCTGGGACAGTCATTTAAATTCTTAAAATGAAAACATGCATTTAGGGACTCGCTGAATTTGAATAGCAAGGTTCAAGGTTTATAGGTCTAATGTCGGCAGGCAATATTCTCTGCAATCTCTCTCTCACCCCTAATTGCTCCTGATGTGCAGGTTGGTGCCTTGCATGGTTTCCGCCGCCATCGGTGTGTGAATGTAATGCACAATCTATGTAAATCGCTTTATAGATGCACCATTTACCATTTATGAGTACATTGTGTAGTGTGGGTGAGAGTGTTGGAAAAGGTGCATAGTGTCAGTGTGTGAGTTGTGAATGAACTGCTAAAAGACCGGGGGAGACAGGCTTTTAACCCATTCTGACCTGAGATCAGATTCATACGAGGTTTCCACTGGACACACACTGGTCTGATTAACCCATTCTGACCTGAGATCAGATTCTAAAAAAATGTCAGTCGTTCTTCGATTTTTCAAAAATAGCAGACCTACAAGCTCGTAGCGCGCCACTCGGTGGCGCGCTATGAGCTTGTAGATCTGCTATTTTTCAATAGCTAAAGCACGACATGATGCCAACACCAAAATGGGTTCCCGGTCAGAATGGGTTAAGGGAATCGAGTGAGCACCCGGGCCCAGATGCTGCCCAAATTAATGTATGTGATGGGGGAGGATCTGTTGGTTGGAGCCTCTGGGTGGGCATGTGGATTACGTGTCCCACCCAGTGTGTAACACAGACAGGTGTAACACAGACACTATGGGTGTCTGATTCCGGTCATAGATGTCCACATAGGGCATCCTGTCCTCCCAGGACACCCAGGATCCGTTGCAGTAGCTCTGGTCCAGTTCTTTGCAACTAACGCTCTGGACCTGCAGATTTACCATTGCAGGTGGTAAGTATTCTTACATGCCTTTGGTATGGGATCCATGTTTCTGATGTATAGCGGTGTGGACAGGCAGAAATGAAACTATGAAAAGGTCCCATGACCTGTAATTGACTCAGTGATTAAATGTATTACAGAACACAATTGCACCATGGCCTCGGGAAAGGAGGGCAACAGAAAGAGCGAGGGTAAAAGAGAGGAAGATAAACCAATGGAGTGAAATAGAACGGAGGGAGCCGAGTAGGCGAGTAACATTGTCCCTCGGCAAAGCATTTGGGAACGCGTGATTTCTTTCTACGTCTACGTGTCGGTAGGCCAATCAGAGGCAGGCGGGCGTTACCATGTCTATGCTCGGACGTAGAAAGAAAGCACGCTTTGGGAACGACTGTCTTATAGGCATTCCCTGTTGTGCTTTTAACTATTTACTGCCTTCAGATCTTACAGAGAGAAAAGCTTAAGAAAATGAGATAGTCACTTCAGGGAGAATTGTGTTTTTGGAACAAAAGGGACTAATCAGCGAGGCGTTCCTTAGTCTGGGTGTGGTATGTTATCTAAATACTTTCATCCGGTTGTAGAATGAAAATCTTTCAGAAAGGCCTAATCTATAGTGTATATAGCAGAAGTTCAGATTGTGTGAAATGAAAAGTTGTATCAGCAGGGATAGACAGTAGTCATTGGACTAACTCGGACAGTTTAAGCCTTTTATTCATGTGCTAGTACAAGAAATTACTCTGAGGAAGATCGAAAGATCTAAACATTGCTCTTGTGACGCACCAGACCAGCCTTAGGCTGTGGCGCCACTTTTGCGCCACTTTTGCCCCTACTGGTACTCATAGTCACATAGGTTAACCAACACATAGGTTAACACGGACATTGCTGTTCCTTGGAGTGGTTGCACCACTCAAAAATGCATCAACATAAAGTGATAGTGGTTTTTACTGTAGCGTCCAGGGCTGTAAGTGACTGCAGTCTGGTGCACGTCTATATTTGTTGTTTTATTGTTCCGTTAGTAGGTTGAGATTTGTTATTGGAATGCATTTGGACAAGAAAAGGCATGTTTATTTGGCACATTTCAACAACAACAAGGCAATTCAGTGTGTCATTAAAGGTGTGTCATGTCTCCTATCATCGGAATTTGATTATTTTCTGCACACCTTGACCGTGATCAAGATCCATGCCAACATGATCAACAGCCCACGAGCTTCCTCTCAATGCATGGCTGACCCTTTATTAAAACATATTTATAGTCAACTTACCCTGCAGCCAGAAGAAACGCTGGTATTTTCTGGCCCCTCCAGTAAAGAGGCAGTATCTCCAATAAAGAATCCCATACGATTGTAAAATCACTGAGGCGAACTGCACACATTGCTCATTATTTTGGTCTTGGCGGGCCCAATTAGTCCCTGGCCTGCTAATTTTTGCCTGTCTAAATAAACAATAAACTCAAGGCATCAGCATGTCTAGCTTCCCAGATCCCGAATGAGTATATCATGAACAACTAATGGAAATGCTGAGTCTAGATGCATGTTGCCATCTCAAATCTTCCAGTTTAGGAGTGCTAATCATCTTAGTTATTGATTGCAAGTCAATTGGACTGCAGCCTTCAACATGCTTGACCTGCCGTGCAGAAAGGAGAAGGGGGATTATTATAGATGTAGGCCTACCAACGAGGAACAGTTTAAAGTAAACACTTAAGCCCTATTTTGTGTGTCGGCTCCCTTCTACAAGCTCACAACACATTGCACCGTGACACATTTTGAGCTTTTAGATCTGCTATTTCTGGACATTTTTCACAAATCATGGGAACTTATCTTCTCTTTTGGGAGGTCCTGTCAAACATGGGGGTACGCAGAGAAACATTTCACTTCAAGAATACAATAAAAGCCAAAGGACCTGTACATGGTACACTTGCACAATGCACAATATGGACAATTTTATTCAGGCAATTATTTTGGTCAATAGACCTTCTTGAGGCATCCCTCTCCAGAGCAACATTAGTAATTTCCTCCTGGGGGATCCCAAGGTGTTCCAGGGCCAGTTTAGAGATATAATCCCTCCATCTGATCCTTGGTCTGCCCTGGGGTCCCCTCCCAGTGGGACATGAGGCATCCTAACCAGATGCCCGAACCACCTAAGCTGGCTCCTTAATTTCCAAGCGAAGAAGCAGTGACTCTACTCTGAGTCCCTCTCTTGTGACTGAACTTCTCAATATAATGCCATAATGTAACTTTTTGAGTAGTAGCCTAAATATATTTGTCAACTATATGTATATTTTACCCTGAAATACTTTGCACTTTGGAAAAGGGATTTGCTTGCTAAATATAGATTCTTAATTCTTACAGTACCTAACCTCAGAAGATACCTCTATATTACCCCTGCCCAGTTTTACACTCCTGATACCGCATGCATCACCAGGCCACTGGCAGATTATCTAGGTGCCTTTGAAGGTCTGAGACAGAGAAACCAAACTATTATTTGCTCCAAGCTCAGCCGTGTGTCGACCATGGAACTGGAGCCCTGAATGTCGTTCATTGAGTGCAAACATCCAGTACATTTGCCAGTTCGGTAAAGTGAGACCCCTAGGATGATTTTCTCCAGCAGGATGTGTATTGCTTAACGTCCGTCAGTGGTGCAGAGGAAGCAGCCAGCCACTGAAATGCCATTACTGTATTAAGGCACACACTCACAGCCACAGTTTTTTGTATTGAGTTGTACTTGAACTGAAATTCTGCAAACTGTTAATACATCAATAAATAAATCAATCAATCAATCAATCAATCCATCAATCAAACATCCTTATTCTGTACATAGATAGAATATACAGTTAGCCCAATGCAGTGATTCTCAACCTTTCATGCTGTGACCCCCCCCCCCCCCCCCCCCCCCCACACACACACACACACACACACACACACACACACACACACACACACACACACACACATTGATTGATTGATTTATTGGTTGAAATATTTATTAACAGTTTGCAGAATTACAGTACATTTCAAGCACAAACTCAATACAAAGACTGTTAACTGTGAGTGGACGACCCAATTAAGCATTACGTTTACAAGAGGGTCCACCTTGTTCAATTCATCAAAACATTTAGAGAGAGACGTACAAATAGACACTTCTATATACCGGTAGTCAAAGAACAGAACAGGAATTCATCATAAAGGAGGTAAAAAGGGAAAAGAAACATATACAGTGAGGGGGGAAAGGGTGGGGGGGATTCAGATTTTACGGGGGCCAGTTTCGAATTGCAGCCGTCCGTAAGTGCCCTTTGAGAGCGGTTTTGAAGGAGTCATGGGATTTGCATGTCTTAATGACATAAAGGAAGTTTCTAGACAGGTACATGGGTATCTTGGTGGTGTATCGAATCTTGTGGACCAGACCCATTGCAAGATGCTGTACTCTGTCGTCGACCCTAAGCCATTCCAGCCTGTCAAAGTGGGCAGGGGTGAGGTGGGTGAGGCCAAGTAGGAGCCTGACCAGTTTGTTTTGGGAAGTCTGGATGGAGCCTAGTTTTAAGGGCCTTTGAGGTGCTGTGGTACCAGGAGGTGCATGCATAGTCAAAAAATCTTTGTACGAGGGCTCCTGTTAAGGTCTTCAAGGTGTTTTTGTTGACTAGTGAGGAGATCCTGTAAAGGAATCTTGTTCTTTGGTTGACTTCTTTGATTACGTTGGTGGCCATTTTATCACCGGAAAGATTAGCCTGCAGGATGGAACCTAGGTAGGTAATGTCATCTTTACGTGTGATAACATTGTCACCCACTCTAACCAAAAAGCCATTTGCCTTGCTGAGATTACTATTAGATCCAAAGAGAACACACACACACTAACCACTTCAGCCCTATATATATGGCATTTGAAAATAGCAGATCTACAAGTTAAAAATGGATTGTGAGCTTGTAGATTGGCTATTTTCAAAATATTTTTGTATACATTTTGAACTTGTGAAATGGGACATTCTGCACAAGGAGTACTTTTACTTTGTGGTGCTTTAAGTATACTCAGATGCCGATGCATTTGTACTCTCACTCAAAATATATTTTTAATACAGGAGTTGTAACAGATCTACATTACAGTATTGTTATTTTACCTTTTAAGTAAAAAAAATAACTTTTTTCTACCACTGTCAACCAGTGGAATTTTAATGGGACTCGTCATTAATAAATGAATGATTCTATTCTCATCTGAATGGGGGACATCATGGGTTCAAGATTACAGGCAGAAACCTGAACTCCATGAGACACTGGGTCAGCTGTCAGGCTGACGTGCTGCAGGCCAGTCGGTGACACCCAGTAGCTGTCTGCTCATGTGAATGTAGGCCACCATGTCACTAAGACAAGACATGGAGAAAAAACCCCATTTCAGGCTTCTTTTCAAACTGCTATGGTTTGTCCCTGAGAAAATGTGTCATATCATATGCCCTGATTCCTTTTACAATACCAAATTGTACATATACAGTACATATGTGTATATATGTGTCTATTCAATTGAACAGCTTTTTAAACAATAATACATGCCATCAACAAATACATGCGCAAAAGGAGAAGGGACAAATACATGTGCTCTCCTGGCCAATTTTGAAATAAACCAGTGTTACACAATGACATCCTTTAATAATGGATGGTGTCACGGTATTTCACATTTTGATGGATTTAGTGGTAGAATGATAATTGTCCCATGTTTGTTCTTAATTTGGGTAGTACCAGATCATGATACTAAGGGGAAAGGAAAGCGGCTATTCTTAAATATAAAGAGGGTAATTCCCCAGTCGCTTTGCAGAACCAATCCAGAGAAGCTCATTAGATTCAGTGTGGTGCATCACCAGGGGTCAGTGCAGTCCAGGGCAAAGATGGGACAAATAATTGTTTGGCAAACTGTAGTGCTAAAAGTGTGCTATATGCTACATTACTACTATATCCTATATTTACTATGCACTATTTACTATACATTTCTGTTATATTATGAGTTGCCCTGCAGGTACATCTAAGTCTGTGTACTTGAACTTGAGATACAGTGTATTTGATATGTATTGTGTACTGCCTGTACTGTAGCATACTTTATAGATAGCTACGAGAGACATCTCAGGGCCAGCAAGGTCAACCTTGTTGCATTAGGTGTTACTGTTAGGCCTATAGCCTACATAAAATATTGCCTTTTTATCTACAAAAGCATTTTCTAGCATTTTCTTGTTTGGTTCTTCGTACTACTTTTTTACTTTTTACTGGCTTTTATTTATTATCACTGCACAGTGCACAGTCTGCACTTTTTTATCCCACTACAAAAAGTGAGTTTGTGTATTCAGGTTATAGGCTGATACATCTGAATGCATTCACTTTTCTTGAAACTAGTCTACTGCAGCGGCTGAACCCTTCAGCACTTTCATTATATATTAAAATCACACCTGTGTGAACCGAGTGGTGCAACTCCCCTCTCTCCCCCCCCCCCCCTCCTCTCTCTCTCTCTCTCTCTCTCTCTCTCTCTCTCATTAGCAGGCAACAGTGCAGCACTCTCTCTCTCTCTCTCTCTCTCTCTCTCTCTCTGTTTCTGGCAAACAGCGCCCCTACTGGTACTCATTATGGTGCTCATTAACACATACATAGGTGAACACATAGGCGGACACGGACATTGCTGTTCCTTGGAGTGGTTGCACCACTAAAAAAAAGGCAGAAGATTTCTAGATAGCCTACATAATTGCTTTTGTGTGCCTCGCCTATGCACTCTCTTGTCACTATAGACCAGTGATACTCAACCTCAGGCCAGCGGGCCACATCAGGCCCGCGGGACCATTATGACTGGCTCACCAATGAAAATCTAAAAAAAAGAAGAAAAAAAAATCTGGAAAATGAAATAAAAATAAATAAATCTGAATGAAGTTATCTTTAATTACATTATTATAAGTAATACTATTAGAGTTGTACTATTACTCGAACGAAAATAAAAGCTTGGGGGGGGGGGGGAGATGCAATGCAAATGAAAGACATATACTGTGTATCCCTATTCCCTGACATAATTTTATAGCTAAACGGACAGAATTCTATTTTATTTGAATGATGAAACCCAGCTGCCATTAATAGTTGGAAATGGAAATGGAAATTGCGGAAATTGCAGAAATTGCGGAAATTGCGGAAATGGAAATTGTTGAAATTGCGGAAATTGTAATTGCGGAAATGGTGGAAAAAGGCCCCTGGCCTCTTGCCATTTTTGTAATGTGGCCCACAGGTAAATCTATTTGAGTATCCCTGCTATAGACTATAGACTAGAGTGTCATGTTACCAGACTGTTGCGGAATAGCTGTCTGGCTACGCGAGAGTCGAGTCTTGTTTAGAGTAAACAGAGGCTCATTAGGATGCTGAGGCTGTCACACCCCAACATATGAATGGATAAAGTCTACTGTAGTTTTGTTTTTATTGCATTCATTTGTCACACCTTTTTTTTGATTAATTGGTGAAAGGAGAACGTCAATGCAAATGATCAACGGTGAAGCCCAGGCCAGCACTGCTCTACAACGAAGGTAATCTTAGTTATATGGGGGGGGGATTTACATGCAGACGATTGTTTAAAAGTGCTCAGTGGGTGGTACCACGTGTTCGTATGTGTTTCCGTCATTGTTCGCAGGGAATTGTGGGTACTGTTACATTTGAGATGTTAACATTAAAGTATTGACTAAAAGAGTTTTCTTGTCAATGTGTTCACATTCAATGTGTGTTGTGTAAAGAGTAGCCATTTGAACCGTTCAAGTGTTCTTTGGTCCATTATTCATACCACCACTAGTAGCAACCGTTACTCTAAGCGACATTCACATGAATCACCTGTCGTTTGCACCCTCACTATCATTAAGACTATACTTTCAGGGATCATTTCTATAGTTTTTAACTTGAGAGATGAGTTTCTAAATTGTTTGGTCTCGCTAACCACGATGAAGAGTCGTGATATTCCCTTTTGAGCGCGAAGCGGGCGGCAAATAATGATTCAGTTCATACCTTTGCTGTCATTGATGACCGTTCTTTGCTTCCTAGTGGAGCATTGAGGAAGGGAATATTGTCAGAGTGGTTCTCTAAATTTGTCAAAATAATGAAAGGCTTGTGTTGACTGCTGTAATTAATTTCATGTCCTAGGACCTATGATGTTGTTTCTAAATGGTAATGTAGGATCATCTAACAAAAAAGTATAATCCAAAACCGCATCGATCGATCCACTGGGTTTAACAGAAATGAGGTTGTTTGTCAAACTATTTTATGACGTGTATGTTTTAATCCTTATACTAGCTAAATGTCGTTATCGGAGCGGAGTCGTAAATGCACGATCCTACAAAGTAAACACATGCTATTAAAACACATGCCGTCCCTGCTAGAGCTAGACTGTACAGTGTGTTCAGAGCGTAGCGCTACTTTCTCATTACTATTCACGTTACCATGGCGACGGGACAACGCGACGGCCCGGTTGGTCAAGCCGGCTGTGACGTGTGTCCGATCTGTGGGAATCCCGTCCCCTCGTGTGTGCTATAGGTGAGTTGAGTTCTCCACCAACTTAAACCAGAGGAGACACGCAGTGGAGACACGTGAGACTGAAAGAGAGACCCCAAAGGCTGTGTTAGGGGAAGAAGAGGCTGTGTTGTGTTTCACTTCACACACACACACACACACACACACACACACACACACACACACACACACACTGGGCTGGCTACTCAAAGTGTACACGAGTGTAATGACAGAACTTGGGAGTGACGTGTCGCATTCTGACTCTCCTAAATAAGTCATCTAAAAGAAGTGAGGAGAGTAGGACTGTAGGAGACAGACCAGACTGACAAGTTGACAACCCGAGCAGAGCACGCGCCGACGACCAGCATGTAAGTGACATTTGAATAAGTAAACATTGTAGTGAAGTTTATGGTAGACAGTTAGGGTGGACTATTGCAATTTGCAACTCCTGTTGGCTGATGTACAAGATGTACTAGGCTACTGCGCCGCTTGCGCGCAATACATGTCGAACGAAGAAAATTCATGTTTGTTGAGCTTTTTTTAACGGCCTATTCGCCCTACTGTGTCAAAGTGGACATCTAAAGTTACAGTAGGCCTATGTATGGAGATATACTGAGGTGGGACGATATTTAGTAAACAAACACATAGTGATGATGATTGATGACTCAAATATAAGCACTGCAGCTTTGTAGCCAAGCCGTAGAACATGAAATGCATGTAATATCACAGCCAATAGCTTCGATACTTTTGGAAATATTAATTAATACATGGTCAATGATGTACTTACAATTACATGCATTGTTACATTACATCCATTAATCAGGTCAAAATGCAGGGTAAACAAACACTTTGTTTATCTTTTTAATTTACCCAGGTCTGTGTGCATAAGTGAAAATTATTAACTTAGCCTGCTCCAATTCAGCTCTCACAACTTTTGTTCAGTTATCTTATGTAATTATTTATTTCCAACCGTGACCTAGGCTACAATTTCTCTATGGACAGTGCATACAAACTGTCCAAGCCTGACCTTGAACCACAGCCACTACTACTACTTTTCTTTCAGTGAATGGTGACTCAGGGTCCGGTTGCTTGAAGCATCTTTCAGTTACAGTATCAGTATATGTTTTCCCTTACTCAAGTTCCTCCCAATAAACGTCTGTCTTATATTCTTCACGATAAACCCAATACATCTTAAGCAGAAAAGTGGAGGAGGTCTGACTCTGCACAACCAGGTTGCAATATACGCTGTAAATATGAAGTTGTGTTTAGAATGCCAGTATACAGTAGCCTATATAGTATGACAGTCTGCTTTAGCTGAACAACTAACAAGGGAACTTTATCTATTTGCTAGTGTTCCCAAAAAGTGCACAAAACTCATGCATACCAGACTTCACATGACAAAGAGTGGTAGAAGAAAATAGCATTCTAACTATTGGTGCCAGACTGCCAGTAGCACGAAAGCCCTGCAACAATAACTGCTTGTTTCATTATTATGACACACTCAGTCTGCAGAGTACAGAGCATGTGATGTGTGCCAAATTTTCTTATATTCTTCTGTCCCCGATTTCCACTGGGTATTCTGGATTGCACTTTTGTCTCATTGTCAGAGGTCACATTCCTAGTACCTTTCAACCTGGCGTCCCTATTCCAGGCATGCCAACATATGTTATTTATTTAAAACCTTCCTCCGAAAATTGCAGATATGTGTAAGCTTGTTCAAATTATACTTTAAAGTAGGTCCATGATTATCATTACAAAAACAGTGATCAATCTTCTGGTTTAAACTTTAAATAATAATAATAATAAGTAATTTTACTATTTTATAACCTAGGTTTTAATGTTTTAAACTTATCATAAAGGACTTGTAAGGTGGTTATGAAAAAGGAATCGTAGCCTTCAAGTCATAATACACAATGATCCTTCCCGGCAAGTAAACACAATTTGTATCTTGTAGATGGGTAAGGGTTATCTTTTCCCCATTCATCATTCCCGATGAACACATCTCTACACTGTCCTTGACCTGGACTGTATGAAGAAAAAAGTGGAATGTCCGCACACGATATGGGGCTTTCTCAAGTTCAGGGGCGAAACGTTGTTGTAGTCTATTTTGGTTGAAATAAAAACGACGGGAGCAGAATTATATTGTGTGCGGACATTCCACTTTTTCCTTCATTTGGTCACTTTTTGGGTCCAGCACGGTATTCGTAAACTGGGATGTGCATATCGTTTTCCTTCTTTACACTTGACCTGGACTGTCCCACTCCCCCAGAAGAGATCAGTGACAATCAGTGTTGCCATGTCTGCTTATTATAAGTGACTTTGGCCTTGTTTTTATTGGCAGGTTTTTTTTATGGTTTTTATTGCAGGTTTTTGGGCTTGTTTGCAAAATGTTTCTTAATTTGGCTTGTTTCCTAATGCTGTTGAAACCAGTGGTTCTCAAACCTTTTCATGTCAAGGAATTTTTGCCAGGGACCACCATACTAGATTTAGGTTGTAAAGAATATTCAAAACATGTTGCTTTAAAAAACAAAAAATGGTTATGGTTTTATTTCAAGATCTACAAGCTCTACACGATTTAGATGTTCACAACGTGCCGTGATGCGATGTTGTGAGCTTGTATATCTGCTATTTTCTAATAAGCAATGTATATGTTTAAAGTGCTCATGTGGCATATAGTTACTTCTTTTGGGCTTGTTTTCATAGATATTTCTCTGGTAACACTGGTGACAATGCAAGGATACGGCGGCGACTCAAATGTCACCCAGCTCTAAAAAGCTTCCAAACAGTTTGAGGCCACAGACAGGCCGTCCTAAAATAGATAAGCACTTAGAGTTGTGTGTGCGATACGGAGGGGGCCGCGACCTCTGAGCCGAGTTTACTTCAAATCCCTGAGCTCAGAGGGTGATTCAGCAAAAATGTGAGTGTTTGCTTAATGGAGACAAAAGGGGCAAATTGACTTCACATTCAGCTAGGGCTTAAAATTATAATAATAATGCTTGCTTATTGCTTTACACTGTTGAGTTGACACCATTGGTGGGCTGGTGGCACAATCTGTTCCTAATTGCCATGTAGCCTACATACTGTGGTATACTTGACAATACTTTGCAACTCTCTATGTGCGTGCGTGTTTTCTTGGTGACAGATTGGCGTAACTTTTCCAAAGTGCAGTCATGTACCCTGATGCTCTGGAAGCAGCTGGTCGGGTGGAGGGCCTGCCCTTGTCCTCCCCACAAACGCTGCCTTACCCAGAGGAAGAGGAGGGAGACATGGTCACGGTGGCGGGCAGAGGAGCCAAGAGGAGAGGACGCTACCGGCATAGCCTGCAGCTACTGAAGCCCTTCAGAATAACCCACAAGTAAGGCTGTGGGCAATTAACAGGAAATATGTTGAAACAGATGTTTAGAACCAACAATGCTCTGTGGCACGGTCGGTCAGACAGACACAGCTAGATATTACCAGTAAGACGCCTGAGGGCGAGAAGCACGCATCTGCCTCGTTGACGTCAGACTGCTGGGCGAGCACTGGCGCTTTGGCATGGGGGGTCAGATCAAAATGGAATGAATTCTGTACTGGCCATATAAGGAGCATGTCTTGACAGGGCTCGAAATTAATTTCAAAATGAAGGAGCACCAGAAAGAAATTATGAGCACCCACCAAAATTTAAGGAGCACCTATAGAGCACCGAAGTCCTGACGTAACTCGCTCATCCCTTCGATTCCCCTGGTTTGCGGAAGTAATTTCTCTATGGAGAATAACATGGGGTGATCCTAATATCGTCTACTATAAGCGTTGTGGTCCAAAAATAAACAAGCTGTCTCGGCGTTATTGTCAGGGAGGTGTCTCTGTATCGTTTGCAGTCGTTTCATACATGTAGTCTGCTTCTAGCGAAAATGTAACTAATTCAGTAGCAGTAACGTTAGCGTTTTCTCTCAGTCAGTTGATTCTTCATATCCATATGAGTGAAACGGCCGGGATGTTTATTTTTCAAACATGTTTATTTTTATTTTTCAAACACAGTTCTTATTTGAGGCGATCTAAAATCCCCCATATGGGGATTATAATGCAAATAAAAAGTACATGAACCTGTGGATTTGCGCCCTCTACCGATATTGACGTCAGACTTCGGTGCTCTATACAGTATGTAATCGATTTTTTTACATTCATAAAAACAATAATATAACATGTGGTTTACAAATAACATAAAATGACTAAAGTATAAAAATGCATGCCAGAATTTAAAATGTAGTGACTTTCTGTCCCTCATCCATCCATCCATCTCTCCAAAGAGACCGAGGCATCAAACATCTCCAGATGAGAACCCTCTAGTCTACACTGATTCCGGCCAGTCACATCACCTGTTTTCTTTTTCTTTGTTTTGTGTTTTTCACCTTCATAGCCTCTTTAGATTTTAGATCATATAATTAGAATTTCTAATATAAAATAATTGTAAAACATGGTATTTATAGCTATGCCTATTCACTTCTAATCAGTGGTGGAAAAATTACTCTAATGTTTTACTTAAGTAAAAGTATCAATACTGCTGGTATGTAGAAACACAAGTCTGCTATTCTCTCTCCCTTCCTCTCTCTCATTCCCCCTCTCTCTCTCTTGCATGCGTACACACACACACACACACACACACACACACACACACACACACACACACACACACACACACACACACACACACACACACACACACACACATTTTTAATGTTTATTTATGTCCACATAATGAGAAGTACAGGAATACCTTGTACAAAGGACATAAACACTGCCAGTGCAGTTTGACAGTGGGAGAGCAGCCAGTTACAACGTGCATGGATGGCAAAGCATCGTTACATACAGTACAGCTGACATGTCGGACACAGGGCAGCAAACATAAATCATGGATAAAGGAAACAACGCCTCCTCCAAATTGAGCGGCTTCCTATAATGGCTGAAACTGAGCAATACCTCGCTAACTGCTTGGCTCTCCTTTTGGAAAGGAGAGCCATTTGTAAGCCCCTCACAACCAACTTATGCACATGCCCTAGGCTGCCAAACATAAAAACTAAAAGTTTACATCTGTAGCCTAGCTGTGAGATGGTCTGCATTAGCTGCTGATACTTCAGCACTTTGGTTAGAAAGGCTTCTTCCAGGCTATAGTCAAAGGTACAGCCGACCTCGAGAATGAACACCTCTTCTTACAACAATGACATCAGGGGTGTGCTGAAATGTTAGAGAACACAGAATCATCATTACACAGGTTAAACATCCTCGGCTTCACAGTAGAATGCTTATAAAGCATGATGGAGGACCTGAAAATGGAAGAGATGTCTTTCGATATCAAATCCACTATTCTGTCATGCCTACATATGTAAAGGCCCCTGTAAACATGGCAACCATTTAAGATGTGGGACATGGTTTCAGCTATTTGTTCATGGCCATGATGGATACAGTGAGGAGCATGATTTCCTGGAAACCAGATGGAGAGATTAAGTTTAGAAGGTAGAACCTGTAATCTCACTTTCAAAGTAAAAACAACAATGCACTCATCAATGGCAACATTTTTGAGTGAGAGACAGAATGGTCCGCAGCAGGAAGACATGCAGTCTTTCCTTGTAATCTCAACTCAGTCCAATGTTGTCGCTGTCTTTGTTGTTGTGCCCATAGGAGGTGACCTCGGGCATTAGTCAGTGGAAGTTGATGCTCCGTTCCACACACACACACACACACACACACACACACACACACACACACACACACACACACACACACAGCGCCGGTCCTTCTCTTTTACATTCACAATCACATAGTCCATAGCGTAGTACTATAGCTGGCTAGAGGCTCCGGTCTTTTCTGAATCTGAACGCTTGAAATAATGTACTTTCTGACACATGTCACATGGTGAAGTCGCGAGCCGAGGCGCTCTGGAATCTGAGCGATGCAATGCTCAACGTTGTCCTGTACCGTTCTGTCAAACAGTAGAACACTACACACTTTACATGTTGGGTTGTTAGCTTCAAGTGCTAGTGCAGCTAGCAGACAGGTGCAGTGGAGTTGGATGTCAGAGAGTTTTTTGATTGATTGAAATATTTATTAACAGTTTGTAGAATTACAGTACATTTCAAGCACAAACTCAATACAGAGACTGTTAACTGTGAGTGGACGACCCAATTAAGCATTACACTTGTTTACAACAGGGTCCACATTGTTCAATTCATCAAAACATTTAGAGACATACAAATAGACACTTCTATGTAGTTAAAGAACAGAACAAGAATTCATCATATAGAGTGCCGGTCAGGTAGGGCCGGGCCTTAATTTTCGGGCCTGTTGAGAACTCTAGTTTTCGCCGGCTGCCGGGCACAGCTGCGACCTGCGGTCGCAATTATTATTATTAATAATAAGGGTAATAATAATACACTTTATTTTTATTTCAATTTCCAAAAACAGGTTTACAAAGTAAAATATCCCAAACGCAAACAAACTCACAACCATCTGTGTGTTGCCTCCATAAAACTCAACTCAAAAATGTCAACAGGTAAGCTGTGTGCACGCACGCAGCAGAGCACACATTGATTTACATTTATGGTAATGATGCTATTGTTTAGTCTTGCAACACACTTGTTCTACAAGATGTACCAGTACTACATTTGCAGTATAACGTCCTGGACTCGGTGTGAGGCTGCTAAAAGTGCGAGTAACAGTGACAGTTAGTGTTGGACTGCTGGCGAGTGCTGGGTTGTTTTGACACCAACAGCATTTTTGATTCTCCTAAATTAGTCATACAAGAAGGCAAGTGAGGCGGTTAGATGTGGTGGTTACTGTTGCAATTTCTGCGACTCCTATTCCACCAGATCTACTACTGCACGCTTTCACTATTTAATATACTGAAGAAATGCAGAGAAAGAGGACTGTCACACAGACAGACGGACAAATGGATAAGCAGACAGCCAGATGGACACCCACACAGAGAAGATGCCAGGTTTGTTTTGTTGCCAATGTCCGGGCTGCTAGGTACTGTAGCAGAAAGCCCAGATACGGGAAGGGAACATATCCCTCACAGTCAGCTCCTGACCTGTGTTTGAGCAGCCTGATAAATTCACCCCTGAACTTATTTTTCGCTGCTCCCTCAGATTTCTATGAAGTGGGTGCAAATGGCTGTTCAAACATTGACATTTGTGGGCTTGATTCGTCTTCCATCGACCTGGCCGAGGGGAGGCTCGCACTTCTCTCCCAGGGGCCGGCGTGTCCCACCTGTCCTAACATAGCACCTCTGTGTGTCTGTCTGCAGGTTTAGGCGACTCACGATGTTTTTCCTATAACTCTTTTCTCATTCCTAGGCATCAGCACCCAGTTGATAATGCCGGCCTATTCTCCTTCATGACCCTACACTGGCTCTCCCCGCTGGCAGTGAAGTCCTACAGGGCATCCAGTCTGTCCATGGACGATGTCTGGGGGGTGTCCTGCCATGAAGCCTCCGAACCTAACTGCCAAAGGTGAGGTCACTCAGGGTGCCATTGGTACTGTAAATGTTAAAAGCACATGACCCCTATTACAGTCTTGCACCGGAGCACATGGTAACCTTGTAGATCAGCTATTTCTTGCAAATGTGTGTCTTTGTATAATAACACAATTATTATGTCAACAGTAGGGATGCTTTAAAGTGTTTAACCCCCAATGGAAAATTCCCTGCAGTGCACCATGAATCCCCTGGCAAATACATCGAGTGGTACTTATGGTTGGAGGCAATATTGCTATAAGTTCAGCAATCATATCTTCACACCTCATTCACAAAAGAGACATACGCCACAGTGTAACGGAGGCGTAAACAGATATCGTAATTATCCGTCCGATCAAGCTACGAATTTTCGCCGTGCAATTCAAAGAGTGGTGTGTACCACAGGTGCGCATGAGAGAGGGAGGGGGGCATGGGCCCTCGACACTGTCGGTTTGCGCGATAAAGAACAGTATACATTCATAAGTGGCCTGGGATCCTCTTGTCTGAAGAAATTATAATCCAGTGAGTTTATCCAGTGAGTTTTCACCAAATGGTAAGAGTTAATTAAACTATTCTGTGTGTGGCATCCATGTGATCAATATCAATATACATTATTATAAATTAATACCACGACGCAAATGGAGGCAGATATATAGCCTTTCTTGTCTGTCTGTCTGTCTGTCTGTCTGTCCGTCATGTTTGTGAACAAGCGCGAGTGGAGGTGAGCTGGCTTAAAACTATGATATATGACTGGCCGACTTTCAAATACGCTGATGCCATTCATTAGGCTAATGTGGTCTTCTATTTTTTATATAGGGCTAATTGAATGAATGAATAGGGCCCTATTAATGTTCCAATGTGAATCGAATCGGCAGCACGCTGCTGTCTGCCCCACACCCCACACACACACACACACACACACACACCGACAGTCAACTGACTCGGAGCTCCGTAACAAAACAATTTCAACAGGCCTACTGCAGGCATTACTACACTAAACAATGTTGGATTCGTACAGTGCAGAATGCAGATAAGCCTATGTTCTTATTATAATTGTGATGTTTTTTAACATGCAGCGCGAGTCCGCGAGAGCCGATCTACAAGCTCACAACCGTTGCACTTCGAGTAGAAGGCTGCCGAGTGAGCAGCCCCAATCACGCATGATAGAAATATCCTAATAAATAAATAAAAAGGTGTCGTGCTTGCGGGGCAGTTTCTGTATGGGACTCTAGGCTAACTTGCCTCTAGAATGCATGCATTTAGGCAAATGATACTTGGCTTTTATATAGGCTCATTTTTTTATCTGCTGACCAATGTTGGGGACACATGCCTACATATTTTATCTGAGATTTGGGGACTATTTATTGATTCAGCATGAAGACTAAAGCCTTCTGAATAAATCTATGCACGCGTGCCTTCTATACACCACCTACAGAGGTGGCGGAGGATTTTGCGGAGTTTACGACCAACCAACGTAAGCTTCAATTTCACGGAATTTCGATTTCCATGAAATCCAAATTAATGTGGGAATCCACGTAAATGCCTGTCCGCTCACATTACGTAACGTTATGGGTTGTTAGGGTTAGGGTTGTTTTTCCGATAATCAGTAACCTACTTTGTCTACCACAACCCTACACTAACGTGGTGATAACGCTGCTCAAACATGGACAGCAGTCTAGCAGCAGTAAAACAGGTGTCTGGCCAAGGTTGAACGTTTAGTATTTGGGGCACTAGTCAGTGTGGGAATTTTATATGCTTGGGTGGGATTCTCTCGTGTCGGTCTGTGCGTCTGTCTCTCTTTGTGTGTGTGTGACACCTGTTTTTGTGTCTGCTAGTCTGTGTGTGCTGAATTTTTAACCCTGTGGTGATGTGGCGTGATTATCCTCCTCTGTTTCTTTTTGTTATCAATTATTTGTATTCATCACAGAAACAATACAATTATGTAGTATGGCATCATGAATAAAATAAACTAAACTAAAACACGATACCTTACATAGACTACACAACGTAAAACTAACACAACAAAAGATCAAGAAAATAAAGAAGGAAAAACAAACTGACCCACCCCTCCCAGGACCATCAATGTCACGAAAAGCAGGGCATACACATGTGCAAAGTTCTTACCACTGTGTGCGCACAACTTAAATCATATCTTTTAAGTGTATCTGCAATGCTATACCATACGTTAACATTTTCTTCACTCGCTCCATGTAATCTTGCCGTTCAGGTTGACATTTCTGGATATACTATCCAAAAAGGTGAAAGTACGAGGATGTTTATCCTCCACTATTTTTAATTAATGTTACCCAACTACGTGTTCTTCTTCTGTACTCTCTTCCTGATCCATACCTGTATCTTTGCTTCAGCCTTACTGTACTGCTGCTATGGCAACTAAATCTCTCTCGGGATCAACACAGTTCTATCATTTAGTCTATCTTATTTATTTGTGTGTGTGTGTGTGTGTGTGTGTGTGTGTGTGTGTGTGTGTGTGTGTGTGTGTGTGTGTGTGTGTGTGTGTGTGTGTGTGTGTGTGTGTGTGTGTGTGTGTGTGTGTGTGTGTGTGTGTGTGTGTGTGTGTGTGTGTGTGTGTGTGTGTGTGTGTGTGTGTGTGTGTGTGTGTGTGTGTGTGTGTGTGTGTGTGTGTGCGCGCGCGTGTTGTGTATGCATGCATCCATACATGTGCATGCATTAGAGCTAATTGATGAACATCTTGTCTGTACAGTGGAGGTGTGACAGGACTGGAGGTGAGGCTGCTAAGAATAGCAGGGATTAAAGCTTACAGTGAGAGTTAATGATGGACTGCTGGGCGGTTATGTCATTAAAGCTCTTCTTACCTGGCTGGGACAGACAGTGACAGGGACATTCTCAGTCACACTCAGTGACCATTTATGTACCAGTGTGAGGCCACATCAAGTCACTGTACTTAACGTCTTTGTGCCAGTCTACCACCATGAGAAACGTCATAGCTCATAACTCCCCGTGGAAAGGAGTCCAAAGGACTTATCCGAATTAATATTGTCAGAGAGGTGCTATGAGACGGTTTCCTGTGTTTCCGTTGCCTTTTCCATTACTCACGTACTGTAAATTATACAGACCCATGACTCTACAGCCCGAGGGGGAGCGGCCCCACGTTGGGGGGAGCTCGCTCTTGTACTTGCCGGTGGTGACTGAGTTGTGAATGATGCTCTGTTTCACATCTCTGGCGAGAGGCCATGATGATACGTGTGACCCATGAGGAGAGGGGAAGGGGGAAAGAACATTGAGGCACAAACCAGTCAGAGTGGCATGGCCCGGGAAAGTGATGGTATGCATGAACAACACTGCTGAGTAGCTGTGGTGGTAGAGTGGGGAGGGTTTTTGTGTTTACATAGGAGGGGACAGTTATGCAACCCCGATGCAAAGTAAAATGGGCAGATGGGGGAGGGAGGGAGGGACGGACGGACGGACGGAGGGAGGGGGCGGTTTGAAAATCCTCCTGGGAGAGTTGACACTTGAGAGTGCACAGTGAGGTGCGAGGTAAGAATGCGATGTACCCGCCCGGCTATAGCACTCCTTTGAAAACACCGCTTCGAGTCCAAGTCAGAGGAATTTGCTGTTGTGAGACAGCTCAAAGCGTGTTTGACAGTGAAGCATTTCTCTTTTGGCCTCATACTGTACACACACGTCACACAAACACTCACACACTGAGATTGTTTGTGCAGCTTGCCCACATGCCCTTGATTGTATCTCTTGTTCAATCCTTATTTGTGTCCTGTGTGCTCTCTCTGTAAACACTGGTTCTGACAAAAACCTGGTTGTTAAAATAGCTTCATAAATACATATTTAACAACTTGAAACCTAGCTTCCCTGTTCCCGGGCAAACAGTTGGTGAAACCAGCAGACACTACAACGTGATGTGTTATTGTGAGCTTGTAAATGGGCTGTTTTCAGCAAAGATATTTGGTGTAGAGTAAAACCATAAGGGACCTAGCCTAGTATAGAGCCCTGAGGGACTCTGGCGGCTGGCAAAATGACGTTTCCACCAGACGTTTTTCAGACCATAGGGTTTAAGTTGTTAACTTCTTAGGACTTGAACATCAGTGTCTCTGAAAAAAAAAAGTCAAGTCACGTTGCTGTGTGATGGAAATATTGCACCATTTTGCAATGTCATTTCCTGTGATTCAAGCTGTGCACTCAGACATTGGGGAAGTGATGGAAAGTACTTAAGTAAATACATTTACTAGGCTACAACCTGGTTGAGGTACTTTTACGTCGAGTATTACGTCGAGACACTATACAACTTTACATCTCAGAGGTACATTTTGTAGGGCTACTTTTTACTTGTATAAATATGTGCCCTAGAGCCACATATTTATACGAAACCCGTCTATACTTAAAGGGGAATACCACTAATCTTCAACATTTTACTATGTCATTCATAGTAGGCTGTATAGAGCCTTATCAATCTCCGTCTCGGGCACATGACCGTGCACTTGAACTTGACAGTGATTTACGTCATGGGCCCCATGACATAGTAAAATGTTGAAAATGTGTGATATTCCCCTCTATAAACTCAAAGTGTGTTGCATCATGATGCATTGTGAGATTGTAGATCTGCTATTTTCAAAAAGATTTGACAACTTTTGGAAGTACATTTACTTTTAACACGTTAAGTACGTTTTGATGCAAGTACTTTTGTGTTTTTACTCAAGCAAAATGTTTAATACAGGATTTTTACTTACATTTTCTACATTGTGGGTTTGCTTCTTTTACTTAAGTAGCAAATATGAGTACTTCTCTCACCACTGCATGGGGGTGCAGTGGATCTTGACTTCTCAGATTTAGTTTGAATGCAAGTAATAATTATATTGTAAGTGTATGGGTGAATCTAGATGGTTTAATGTTCTTGCAATCTTTGATAGTTTTTATTTATAAATCCATTATGGCGTAAATTTGTTTCTGCAGTTGCTCTATATGTAGTCATTACCAATGATGCATTTGGCATGAAGATATTTTACCCTCTTTGTAGGGGCATTATATAGCGCTAAAAGACTACATAATAGATCTTTAGCATGATTGATAGTGTAATTATGTGATCATTTGTCAAAAAATGAAAGACACATGACCGTTGTTGGTCTCCCTTATGTAGAACTATTTACAACCATGTAGTTTTGCATAATAGGCATAGGCTAATTATGTAAATATCTTGCAATAGTGTGCTTTTGGTTTTATTAGTTCAGTCCTGCTAGTTTCAGCTAGACTTACAGACTGTAAATCTGATTAGACCATCATCATCTCCTAATTTAAAGGAAGGTAATAGTACAAACCCTGCTGGTTTCACTTATGATAATTTTGCCCTTTGCAAATGCAAATCTCTCCGTACAGTTAATCGGTACCCCGACAGCAGGTTGCATAGAATTCATGTTTGAAAGTTTGACCGACTGTTAACTCTCATCATTCATTATAATGAAGTGAAATGCTGCTGTTAATGACTTTCATTTATACATGAATTTATACAGCTCATGAAGCTTAATCGTTCTCACAGTTCAACCAAAGATTTCTCTTTAGCTTTACAGCTGCAGTAATACTGCATGATATGTATACTGGCAGTGGCTGCATCTGAATTGAGAAAGTCAGAAATCTAAATGCATTAGGATTAATTGAGGAATTATTGTATGTTGCCTATTATGTATAATGCTGATTCACGTGCTGATTTACTATACATGTGTGTAATGTGTATAGTATAGCCTACCTTTGTAAGGTTGCCCAGGGTAGGGACCCTAGGACGTATGTACTGTAGTAGTAGTAGTAAGCCATGTGGCTTACTACTACTACTGTTTCTGTAGCGTGAGGCAGCTTGATGTAAAAGTACCTCCTTGACATGACATTTGTGGCACACTCCCCAAACCCTAACCTTACCCTAACCTCACAGGAAGCGACGGGGGATTTTTAACCTGCAGCACAGATTCATTTTAACCCACCACGCATGTCGGGAGCCACAGGCGATTTTTAACCCGCAGCAAGGCTTTGTGTCTAAACCAACATATAGACCCAATGCAGAGTGCCAGCCAGGGAGGCATTGGCTTCCATTTTTGGTATGACCCGGCTGGGGATCGAACCCTGACCTGCAAATCTCAGGGCGGACACTCTGACCGCAAGGCCACTGAGCTGGTTTCACTGAGAAAGATTCATGTGGTTAATGCTGGCTAACTAAGAGTGATTTGGATGCTAAAGGGTTCCCCTTCTCTTCTCCTCTCTTGCTGATCTCTGTCATACCGGGCCAGGCTGGAGTCTCTGTGGCACGACGAGCTAAAAAGACGAGGGCGAGAGGGGGCATCCCTGACCAGAGTCATCCTGAGGTTCTGCCAAACTCGCTTGCTGGTCTCCATTTTCTCCCTCCTCCTCACCATGGTGGCAGGCTTCGTGGGGCCTGTGAGTAGCGCCCAAATCCTCCTCTCTTGTATTTCTCTTTCTGCTGATTCGGCTAATGCGCCTTTTCAGCGCGGACGGCTGGCTCAGACTCTGAGTCCCAAGTCCAAGTGTGATTTCTGAAAATCGCTTTATCCCATTTCACGCTGGTCTGGAAATTGAAATGAAAACACAGCGTAGCATATTTCCCTCCAAAATTGCCCTCGTGCCACCAGACAGTCTCGACAGTCGAGAAATGAACAGAGCTTGAAAGTAATAATATGACTGATATACAATATGATATGATTTTGTTAATCAAATTTAAGTTGATTGGTAATTATGTTTGGACTTCTCCTGTCGGAGCATTATTGGGTTAGTGAGTCCCATTGTTCCTCTCAGCCCTGGCTGTTTATTTTGATGTGTGAGACAGTGCTGCACGGTACGGGTGCGAGCAGCTTCCCAGATCTAATAGTATTAACTGGATTTACCTTCCCCCTCCCTACCTCCCCCTTTCCCCCCCTACCTCCCCCTTCCCCCTCCCTACCTCCCCCTTTCCCCCCCTACCTCCCCCTTTCCCCTCCCTCCCGGTCCCCTTTCCCTCCCTACCTCCCCCTTTCCCCTCCCTACCTCCCCCTTTCCCCTCCCTACCTCCCCCTTCCCCCTCCCTACCTCCCCCTTTCCCCCCCTACCTCCCCCTTTCCCCTCCCTACCTCCCCCTTTCCCCCCCTACCTCCCCCTTTCCCCTCCCTACCTCCCCCTTTCCCCCCTACCTCCCCCTTCCCCCTCCCTACCTCCCCCTTCCCCCTCCCTACCTCCCCTTTCCCCCCTACCTCCCCCTTTCCCCCCCTACCTCCCCCTTTCCCCTCCCTACCTCCCTTGCCACCATACTGCCTCATTGCACCTTCCCCATGCAGGCCCTGCTGATCCGGGCCCTGCTGGAGTATTCTCAGAGCACGGAGAGCTGGCTCCCGTACGGCCTGTCCCTGGTAGCGGGGATCTTCTCCACGGAGCTGATACGCTCCTGGTCGCTGGCCTTCATGTGGGCCATCAACTACCGCACGGCCGCGCGCATCCGTGCGGCCGCGCTCACCTTTGCCTTCCAGAAAATCCTCCGTCTGCGCAGCACCAAGGACGTCAGTGTCGGAGAGGTGGGTGCAGAACAGCACTGAGAGGGGCTCCAGAATCACACCGGATCATTCCGTCCTCACCAGAGGACCGGGGGTGCATGTATAGCTTTTTGTAATGGTAGAGCTTTCATTGCATACTGTTAAACCACTTAACCCATTAAGGCCGATTTTATAATAGCAGATGTTCCTGGGGTCCAAGACAACAATAATAAATAAACAAAATGTATTACACAAACTCAAAATAGCTAAAGGCCATATCACAAGTCATTAATCAAATTAGGGAATTTATTTGAAAAAGAAAAAGTAAGTAAGGTACACCACCATAAATCTATAATTTAATCTAAGATGCTATTAATGTCCTGTTAAAATGTCCTTAGTGTAAGACATAGACATCGCAGCTTCCTTTTTAAAAACAGCCTTTCTTTTGCCAGGGTTATAATGTGGTTACGGGGGGCCATATCCCTCTGGTTAACAGGGTTAATGGGGTTCCGGGGGCCATATCCCTCTGGTTAGAGCAGATGTTTGCTACATATGTTGAGTAAATGGTGTGTGTCGCTGTGTGTCTTTTCCACCTAGTTGATCAACATCTGCTCCAGTGACGGCCAGCGGCTATACGAGGCAGTGTTGGTGGGCTGCCTGCTGGTCGGGGGTCCGCTGGTGGGGATACTGGGCGTGTCCTACACCGCATACTTCCTAGGACCCACTGCCCTGGTGGGGTCAGCCATCTTTATCATCTTCTACCCGGTCATGGTGAGCACAAGGAGGAGGTTACCTGTGTTAACCCATTTAGACCTGAGGACGATTCTAAAAACACCTTCTAAATTCTAACCTAAGTTTTCTGAAAAACTTACGTACGTCTATCTATATTAATATTATTAAAGGACCACTTCACCACTTTTCAACGTATCTTCATATAATTGGTCCACACTATAATAATAATTTTGTTCTACTCAGTTTGTGTCTCATGGGCAGTTCAGAAACCCGTCCATCAGTGACATCATCAATGGGGAATCCAAGCTAATAAAAATGGCAGGCTTTCTATTCCTGAAAAGTTGAAATGCAATAATGGAAGCCATCGTTCTCACGATAATAAAAATCTAAATATATATATTTTTTAAATCTTGTTAAAAAAACACTGCCTATCGATTATGTCACTGGTGGACGGGTTTCTGAACTGCCCACAGCCCTCCTATGAGACACAGACTGAGTAGGAAAACAATGTGGCATTTTATCATGGACCATATTAGTGTGGACCAATAATATGAAGATACGTACGTCCATAATCCACGTAACTCGAGAACCGTTCTCTCCACCGACTGCAAATTCTCCATAGACTCCATATTTGGGCATGCCTGGCTGACAAAGAACTTCATATATGGGCATAAAAGGGGAACAGACATATTAACTATGGGTGGGCATGCATTTCCAACTTGCATCGTACCAAGTAGGCCAGTACCCATGGGCACCGCTCTAGTCTATCATTAATTACCAGAGAAAACTATGTAGCCTTTGATTATGCTCTCTCTTAGTTAGTTATAGCTTTGGAAAGGCAGTCGTGTTTTGTCTTCAACTACTTTTGTCTTTGAGTAGTCACCCTGATGAAGGCATTGTTGCCGCAACATGTTAGTGTATTTATTTTTCTTCTATTGAAGGCTATATAATTTGGCATGGTCCCTTCCCTCTTTTGCAAATTAATTTAGTCACCCATTTGTATCAAAGAGCACTTTGTCAGGGATTTTTACTCCAGCCTCACAGATGCGCTCCTTTCTCTTCAAATCTTCATATTATTTTGAACTGTTTGAAAAGAAAAAATATATATGTGAGTTTTAGAGGCAATCAATCTCGGCTCCTTTTAAATACCACCCAGAATCAGCCAGGGAGTGAGAGTCATAGACCTTGGTATTGATGAGAAAGGCATTCATCCCTCCTGGGCAGGTCAGAGACAGATTAGTTGATCTCACTGTGTCTGCTCTCATTTCCCCACCAGACACTTCATTTCTTTTGTGTCATCATTCCCCTTTTCTTTCTCGTCTGGACAGATGCTTGCGTCGCGGCTGACAGCGTATTTCCGCAGAAAGTGTGTGACGGTGACCGACCGGCGCGTGAGGCTGATGAACGAGATCCTGGGGTGTATAAAGTTCATCAAGATGTACTGCTGGGAGGACGCCTTCGCTCACAACATCCAAAGTGAGTGGCTGCACACACAGTGACACAATACTCGTTTCCTGTTTTGTGGTGCGGCCTGGGGCTCCGGGAACCCATGCAGTCATACCGCTTATTATTGCTTTTTATTAAGTTCTCCATTGTTTGCATCCTCTGACTTGAGGGTCTGCTTTAATTTGGACCTCCTGTCATTGTAGCAATTTAGTGCTAAATCATCAATTTATCACATGAAATTAGACTTATCCCCAGAGTGAGCCGACAATGCTCCCCTGACCCTAAATCCATTTTCATTATCTCTCACTGCCTTCCCGTTTTCCACAATTCTCCACTTTTTAAACATCTTTGAAATTAGCCAGGTGTGGTTCATTACACCACAGTTCTGTGATTACCAATTATTATGATAATTAATTGATCATTCATCTTAAGGTCCAGCAACTCTGGAGAGTTACAGTGCCTTCTTCAATTATCTTTAATTGCTCACATAGATGACAATATTATACCCCTGCTGATTGAGCAGTAATGCACATAGTCTTCAAAGGCGGTCTTATGTTGGAAACGTGTTAGGAAGGAGTCGGATAGTTCAAGTTCACATTGCTGCCATGGGGGTGACTAAAACGATGCATTGAGTTTGGTCCGGTGAACTGGGGGAACAATGCATCCAGCACAATGTATTTGGGACTAGGGCTGCAAAACTAATCGAATGATTTCAACCAGTAAGCCGCCTTAAAGCCTTCTCGCCTTGGCGAGAAGCGACCGCAGGGCTGAGACCTGGGACATAATGTCATTTCATTATGTCAGCACTACAGCGGAGCGGACAGATGGTGAAATCTCTACCGAAGTCCTGATGTCACTCGCTCATCCCCTGCCTGGTCCAGGGCCGTAGAAGTTTCATTTTAAATTATCTCATATAAGCATTGTGGTCCAAAAATAAATAAACTATCTCAGCGATATTAAATGTCCCGAAACATTTAACAAATATCGGCGTGTGGCAGTCAAATTGACAAAAGCGATCTTTATAATCTTAATACAAACCAACTATTTTATAAGAACAATATTGATGTAACTAAGAGATTCGACGAGTTATGTCTATATTTTATATACAGAGATTTAGAAGGAATAAGTACAAGTCGTGCAACATTTCCTGGTTTAAACTGTTGCACGACTATTTGGGAGATACACACAGAGACGGTAGAATTTACCATTATGCAGACCACCTGTTTCGAATTTGCACATAATGCAGGAGGCAGCAGGACGTTGCTTTATGCACACCGCTGCCATCTTGACAGCACGTGTAACTTCACATTGACAGCCCATTCATCCAAACAGAAAAATATTATCTAATTAAACAACGTCAAACTCACCAACATTGCAGCTGTACGGAAAGCTTGAATTATCCTCTTTCAATCTGTAAAGTTTTTGTTTCACCGTAGACATGCTTTGAGCTACTTCCTGTCAAGAAATTCTGTGCAGGTTACTCGGGACCTGCACGGGACTCGAACCCGCGGCACGCCGTCAGGCTGGATTACCGGCCTAGGTGCCTGCCTGCCTGGACCGCTCAGCTGCGACCCTACAGTGGATTTTTATGAAACAAACACTTAGCAGATATAAAGAGAATAACTCAAGCTTTTTGCACAGCTGCAATGTTGGTGAGTTTGACGTTGTTTAATACAATATTATAGGACTTCTCTGTTTGGATGAATGGGCTGTCAATGGGAAGTTGCATCTAGTTAGAACCTTGCTGGCATGATGGCCACGGTCTGCATATGGTCAAAAATCCATCACTGACCACCCAGACCAAGCCAGTCAAAGTCCACTTCTCTTCACACCGTGTATGGCCTTCCCGGGTGCAACCTGCTGCTATTTCCGTCCACTGTGTGTTTGTTGATGGTGGCTCTAATGTTGTTGCTGCTTGAAGAGAAGTGGGGAATGCTTACAGAGCCACTTAAAGCTGCATTTTGAAACAGTCTTGAAAATCACAAGGCCTGAACACTGATTTCAGGCCTTTTGGGGTCATATCACTTCACACTCGTGTGAAGTGATATGATGTGTGATGAACATGATGTATGATGATGTGTGTAACCATAAACATGGCTACACACATCACGGCCGGAACACACAAAGCCAGGCATTGGACGGGCTAGCGCCCCTCAATAAAATAATATAAATAAATGTAATATTGATCCGTGTGTGCTTGTGGTGGCCAGTGGCAATTGTGTTGTTTTCTTCTGGAATCCAGACTGATTCGCTACGTCCGTCTTTTTCTCACTTCGCTACTCAGTCTGGCCAGGGTCCTATTTAACTCATATTTCCATTACGTAGGCAGGTCCCCCACCCCCCACAAACAAATCAGAAGCCGTGGGTCGTTCTCCCATTTGTGCACGGAGGTACGAGGCTCGCCAGACAGTGAAATTAAGTGAGAACAAAACAAACACAGAAAGTAGCAATCAGTCTGTATTCCAGGCTATTGTTTTCTCTGTCTTTGTACAGAATGTTGTTTTAAAGTCCATCTTTAAGCTCTTCCTATAAGACTTGGGGCTCCTGTCACTGTACCCTTGCCAGCATTAGTTCGAAAAGCTTGATAATCCCTCTTTAAAATCTTCCCTAAAAGGCCTAATCAAAGCAGTCTTCCTGCCAATAGTAGCTTGGTTGTTTGAGTTGTCTCACTTTGAATGCTGTGTAGTCGGTTCTGTTCTGTTGTTTTGCGTGTGTAGCTTCTTTCGATTGACAATCCCAATCCCAATTTTGTCCTTGACCACAGATCGCTGATGTTGGTCACAGCTGGTGCAATATTTTGTACAAATTGAAAAATCTTGAAATCAATTTGAAAAACTTAGATTTGATCAAAGTTTCTATTTGAGAACATTTAGCTTATGAGCAAACTGAACTGAAATAACCTTTTCATATAATTAACCAAAACCAATATGTCAGTAGGTCTCTAGAGAGGTGTCACAGTGGAGGGCAAGAGAGCCCTTGTTTAGAAATACAAAGGGCTTGTTGCGTAATTCTCCTTGTTATTTTCTCGGAGCCACCTATCGAACAATGCAGCTTTAAAACCTGTGTGGGACCTGGGTTCATTGTTGGGTAATTATTTTTCCCAATCACGCACGAGGAGGGCAGTCCTTGCCCAAATGGTGGTAAAAAAATATAACCCATTAAAACCAGGAAAGCATCTGTGTCATTTTAGATTTCAGCGTTGGCTATCAGTAGTAGAGTTCTGTAGAGGGGAGCTGTGTGTCTGTGACTGTGCCCAGGTGATGGTCATTGATGCTCATTAAGGCAATTATGTTTCCTACATTGCCTCCAATGAGTTGCCTCGGTGTGAGCTTGCCGCCATTGGTGTGTGAATGTGGGAAGTGAGGAAGCTGGTGTCGACTGTTCGCCTCTTCACCTCCCAATGTATGATGAATGAACCATTGTAAAGCGCTTTGAGCACTTGGAAAAGCGCTATAAAAATGCAATTCCTCATTGATCCTTTTCCTTCTGTCTCTCCCCCATACCAGAGGTGCGTTCAGAAGAGAAGGGTGTACTGGAGAAGGCTAATGTGGTCCAGTATTGATCCTTTTCCTCCTGTCTCTCCCCAGAGGTGCGTTCAGAAGAGAAGGGTATACTGGAGAAGGCCAATGTGGTCCAGAGCCTCACAATTGGCGTGGCTCCAGTTGTCGTGGTGATAGCCAGCGTGTGCACCTTCACCTTACACATGGCCTTGGGCTATGACCTCACTGCAGCGCAGGTATTTCTATACAGTATATTATATACAGTATAAACCTAACGTTTTTTAAAGTTGAACACACCTACACTAGAGAGGAGCATAGTATTACATTATTAATGGAAAAAAATCGTACGACTTTGACTTTGACTTTTGGAATATCGTCTGTTTTTTGATTTGTTGTAGAATGAAAAAAGAGCATACAGTTTCAACTCTGGTCCGTTCTACTAAGTAGGCTACAGAGGGTGTACATTTTTAATCTGGCTTTCTCTCATATGTACCGTATATCCTGCATGTTTTTCGGACTCCATCCCAGGCTTTCACCGTGGTCGCAGTTTTCAACTCCATGACCTTTGCCCTCAAGGTCACACCCTTGGCGGTCAGATCGCTGTCCGAAGGTGCAGTGGCGGTCAAGCGTTTTCAGGTACGACGAGCAGATGAGTGCTGATACGGTCATTTCCTGGGTGTATAGCTGACATTTCGGTAAAGGTCGCATGTTAGTGTGAGACTTTTTTTTCTTCTTCCTGACGAGTCAGTCAGCCACAGCCATGAGTCAGCAAGCCTCTCTGCCAAGGTCAGAGCAGAGAACTCTCTGCATACCGCTTGGCTGTGTGTGTGTGTGTGTGTGTGTGTGTGTGTGTGTGTGTGTGTGTGCGTGTGCGTGTGCGTGCGTGCGCGTGTGCTGTCAGGCAGTAACCTTGTATCTCCATATTTCAACTTGATATGTTTTTCTTAAATAAATGCCTCACTTTGTCATATAAGAGACAAGAGTGTTGTCCCAAAAGTACAGAAATTAGCCGATCTATAAGCTCACAACACGCTGCATTGCAAGATCTGTCTAGATCTACTATTTGAGCTATTTCTGAAATATTTCAAGTCATAGTTTTTCCATTGCCTGACTGGCGTATAATATAATTATTCCCGTGTCTCCGCAGAGGCTCTTCATGATGGACGACCGGGAGGTCGTTACGGCCAAAACAGAGGACCCGTGCAACGCGCTGGAGTTTCGGGACGCCACGCTGGCGTGGGAGAAGTCCCGCCCACCTCCTGCGGCGGCGAAGGCCAACCCGCCGCCCAAGAAGCCGTTCAAGGCGGGCGGCATGAAGCGGGTGCTGCGCAGGGAGAAGCTCAGCCTGTACATCAGCGCGGAGGAGGTCAAGAGCAGCGGCGAGGGCCCCAATGCCCAGAGCCTGCTCACCAACATGGAGCAGGAGAGTCCACAGAGCACCATCTCATCCACGCAGAGCATGCGGCCGCCTCTGCACAAGACGCTGCACCGTATCGACCTGCGCGTCAAGAGGGTATTTATTGTCCGCACGCATGGTTTGAGTTGTACAATAAAGCAGAGGGGCGTTGAATCTCGAAAGTGTTTAACTTTGAATCACAACGTGACATGCGATGAGCTTGTAATGTAGACTGGCTATTTTCAGCATGCAAGGGTAAAATCAGCCATTACGACACCATCAAGGCACCGGCAAAATCAATTTTATTTGACGAAATCAACTCTACATATTCAGTCAACTAAATGCTTATATTTAGTCGACTAAAACTCAAACATTTCATATGACTAAAATTTTACTAAAACTAAATGGAATTTTATTCAAAATACTATGACTAAAACTAAATCAAAATGTGCCGTCAAAATCAACACTACTGCACACTACCAAGGTACTGGCATTACAGCTGGACTTGGTCCCTGCATGAGCGTTGCACGGTGGCTGCTCACTGCTCCTCAGGGCATGTTAAATGCAGCCGACACATTTCTCCAAAGGGGACAATAAAGTAAAATCTAATTAATCAAATCCAATCAGATCATTATGTACATAAAAACACAGACAGACTACATTTTCCCCAAAGCAAATGTATGTATTTAATTAAGTCTTGCCAGAAGCAAAGATAAAACGTATCCCCACCGGTAATACAAATTAATGACCAGATGGGGAGATATCAAAAGCAGATGTGGACGTCTTTGGTATTACCCCGCGTGTTGTGCCCAAGACGTCTGTGGTTGTCTTTTTCTTTTGGTTTTGTAAAAACGTGGTGCCAAAGTTTGTTCTATTGCCATTGAGAATGCATTGGGCGCTTAAGTTAAATAACTCAGAAACTATAAAACATTTCAAAGTAAAAAGTTGTGTCTCCGCAGTAAGCTGAATTATAAAAAGTGTGAATGGAGTTTCTAGGTGAAAGTGATTTTTTGAAAGTGTTGCGTGGGCACACAAAGTGTTAAGACAGCTTCTGGGTTTCCTTTGCACAGGGAACGCTGGTTGGAATCTGTGGAAGTGTGGGAAGTGGAAAGAGCTCCCTTCTATCTGCCCTGCTAGGACAGGTAAGATTCCATGCTACTGCTACCTTTAAACGCATTTTAAATCTGAACATTTTTTGTATACAATTGCAATAGTTTTGAGACAAAATAGTGAAAATACTGCTAATTGTCCCAAAGGCACTGCAAAGGAGGCCTACCATTACACAAAGCTTTATACCCTGTATATACAGTATAACATGCATAACGACGTAATGTGACATAGCTCTGTTTACACAGTGCTGTACCCACTCCAATTATATATACTTTCCCCAACTGTTTTTATTATATTTTGACACTTTAAAGGTATTATGACATTATTTTTAACATAATTTTAACAACATTAAAAGTCTTGGCCATGGTCCTTCAAACGTGTCTAAAAAGTTTGAACAGAAAAACTCCACTCCAGTATTTCTTGCCAGGAGTTTATGTGTGTATGTAATATGCATCCTGAGAAGGCATAGAAAAACACATTATTTTAGCCTGTAGATGTCGGTAATTCCCCCTTTCCTGTCAATCACTACCCAGCTCCGCCCCCCCACCCCTCAAGCCCTCCATACCTCTCCGCCCCCCTCAGAGAAAGGGACTGTTCTTTTTTTTTTGTTCAAGTTGTGTTCAAGTTCACAGCATCTCAGCCATAGCAATGCTGCCAGTGCCAACGCACGCAACTTCTTCTCCTTTTATAACTATTTGTTTATAGTTTATATAAAATGTTATTTATAATAAGACTATCACTGCATGTATGTACTGAGGGGATGGACAACAACATGTATTCTCTGCTGCAAAAGGAGAGGAGACTGGAGCAACACGGACATTTAGAGCCTTTTATTAAGGTGCTGAGTATACAAAACGACTAACGTTTCGACCTTGCGGTCTTCATCAGAGTCCACTCTGATGAAGACCGCAAGGTCGAAACGTAAAAGGCTCTAAATGTCCGTGTTGCTCCAGTCTCCTCTCCTTTTGCAACTTTGATGTCCCTGCACCTGTGAAGCACCGGATCAGCCGTTTTAGGCTTGAGGCGCGTTGGTAGACTCCCTTTGTAACATGTATTCTCTATTCAACGTCATCGTACGAGCAACAGTTGGTAAACAAATAAGGCACGTTCGGAAATACCGCACCGGAGCGCACTCGCCTATTAGTTTGCATTGCACAGTGGGCTCAGTGCGCTATTTCCGAACGCGCCTATGAAACTCCTGCAATATCTCACCCCACGACCACGTCGACATAAACTTGTGTAATGTCATCGATATCATACTCAATGACTATAGCCTATCATTATTCGCCATACTTTTAACGTGGATTATATCACACGAGCGTTGGCTGCGTTGCTATTCCACTGTATCGCATTACAAGAACAATAATGAGCACATGCAATCTACAACAGCTGGTGCACGCCACGAATCAAAGATTAATAATACCATACCATACCATACCATCTTTATTTCTATAGCACATTTAAATAACAACAAGTTGTACCAAAGTGCTTTACAATAAAATAATAAAAATCACAACTTCATTTAAAAACAAACAACATACAGTACACAGTGTCACTTTCAACATCAAAGGCTCATACTATGCTTGGAAAAGCCAAAGAATAAAAATATGTCTTGAGGCGTGATTTAAACACCTGAAGAGTGGGGGCTTGTCTTATGTGCAAGGCAGCTCATTCCAGAGTTTGGGAGCTGCCACTGCAAAAGCCCGGTTTCCTCTGAGCTTCAGCCTTGATTTAGGCACCACCAGGAGAAGCTGGTCAGACAACCTGAGGGTCCTTGTGGGAACATACGGTATGAGTAGTTCAGAGAGATAAATGGGTGCCAAACCATTTAGACATTTAAAAACAAAAAGCAAAACCTTGAAATCAATCCTGTATCGCACAGGAAGCCAATGGAGGGAGGCTAGTACAGGACTAATATGGTCACGTTTACGTGTGCCTGTAAGCAACCGTGCGGCGGCATTCTGGACTAGCTGTAAGCGAGAGATGGAGGCCTGGTTAACTCCAATATACAGGGCATTACAGTAGTCGAGGAGGGATGTCATAAAGGCATGGATAACAGTTTCGAACACAGGGCGGGAAAGACAAGATTTAATCTTTGCCAGCCTTCTAAGCTGGAAGAAGCTCTTTCTGACTGTTTCATTTACCTGTTTGTCCATTTTTAGATCAGAGTCTATCTTAAAGCCTAGATTGGTGGCAATTGGCTTTAAGAAAGGCTCAAGGGGACCCAAATCACCAGGAGGAAACACATTGTTGCTTGGCCCAAACACCATAACTTCGGTCTTGCCGTCGTTATATAATAATAGTCAAACACACAGCTAATGCGGGTAGTGGCAGTGATTGACTATAAATTAAAAGTAGGCTACCATGAAGCACTTCGGAGTGCTGCAGGCGATTGATTTTTTATTGTGAGTCCACTCAAATAGTACTGCACAACAATTTAACACAAATCATTGCAGTATAAATACTTATAGTTGGGATTGGGACACGAATGCTTGGTATTGCTCCTGGGTTCATAAAAAGTTTGGTTGCAAATCCACTCTGAACTTGTCCGAGATTTGAAAAACTTTCTGGGGTGAAATGATGTGCGCACACCAAGAGTCGCTTCTTTGACAACTTGGTTGGAATATCACCATCAAAAATAAAATTCATCCACCTAGAGCGTGAATCTTCATCTAGGCCAGTTGGTGGAAAGTGCAAGGACTTGTGTTGATTGACACAGCCAACAACGGAGCAGATTGCTTTTTCTCTAGAAGCCATTATTATTATTATTATACTGAAACAAAATCGCGGTCAGAATGAGGAAGAAGAGAGGAGAGACCTCAGGTGAGGGGAGGAGAGGGGCGGGGAAGAGAGGAGAGGGGCGGGTAGTAGAATTGGTAGGTAGGGAGCAGAGGAGAGGGGGCGGAGGTTTAGCAGTACATTACGTAGGCCTCCGTCGTCCAACCCACGAGTCATATTTGCATAATTATTCACAAAAGTCCAGACAGCAGAGAATACACTGAATGTTCAAATTTCGTTTTTGGTGAAATTGATGTCAAGAAAAGCCAAAAAACACAATATCTACAAAAATGTGTTTTAAATGTCACAATCCCTTTAAATATAATTGAGTATACTACTGTCACTCTAGTCTGGTTTTAGAAAATATGAAATTGATCTTAATTCATCTGGAAATCAGTTATTTTCAGGCAACAACAAATAATAAATGTAGCTTTATTCTGACCTGAGATCACTCCTTGCCGATTACAGCTAGATTACAGAGTTCTGTACTTTCTCCCAGATGACCCTGCTGGAAGGAAACGTGGCGGCCAGCGGCACCTTCGCTTACGTCTCCCAGCAGGCCTGGATCCTCAACAACTCCCTGAGAGAGAACATCGTGTTTGGACGGAAGTACGACCAAGACAAGTAAGACGATGATGAGCCAGCATTATTAGCTTGTATTGAGGCAGAGTCGGTGTACTGGTCGCCTCATTAAAGTCGACGTCCGTGCTTCTTCCATCCCCAGATACAGTGCTGTCCTGGAGGCCTGCTGTCTCGTCCCTGATCTGGCAGAGCTACCGTACGGAGACATGACTGAGGTACCCTGAGGCTAATTGCACGTCAGTGGGGTTGTTGTTGTTGTTGTTGTGTGGAGCAAACACTTTGTTTCTCAGTATGCGGGTGCAGTTATTTAGTACAGCTTACAGTTTTACAATGAAAACAAAAATTCAACAAAAGATGATGAGCACAGGAGATTCGGCGTGCAAGAATTTGAATTGTCAGCTGAAGTGCAAAGTGAGGATTGTTCCTAGAGTTGTTCCAATACCGATACCAGTATCGGAAAAGATGACTAAAATGCTGATATCGGCGAGTATGGGATTCTACGCCATACCATGTAATTTATCACATGATGATATTTATTTTACAGTCATATGATTGCCTCAGTTGATGATGCGCAAGTGTTTTACAAGCGTAAGTAAGCCTTGCCGAGCCATGAGGCCCATAGGGCAGGAGCCTATCTCCTGTTTCTGTAGCGTGAGGCAGTACACCCCCTGGACATGACTTGGACATGACCCCCAATCTGCAACCCTTGATGCTGAGTGCCAAGGGAGGCACTAGGTCCCATTTTTCACAGTCTTTGGTATGAACCCCGACCTCCCAGTCTCAGGGCGGCCAAACCAGTGTTTTATACTGTTGTACTATTTACATTATTATTTTACTAACTTGTAGCTGCACTTATTATGAAGTTTGATTTGTTCCTAGATTGATGCACACACACACACACACGTAACTCGGCAAAGTGGTGACGATTTTGACGTAGGCTGGTGGTCTTGCGCAATAATGTGTTCTTTCATAGAAATGGGTATTGTACTGTAAATATGACTTGCATGGATGCAAACTAGTGCATGATGTCTGGACAGGCATGCTGTTGGTGTTGTGCCTGGTGACATGTGTGCAAACGGTGTGGTTTGGTAGGAGAAGGCGGACAAAGGATGGGGTGTTGCGCTGGCTATTAGTGTGGCAGGATTACACACTGGTATCGGATCAGTACTTGGTATACTATCGACCGATATGCAAGTTATGGGAATCGGTATCAGGAAGGCGAAAATGGTATCGGTACATATCTAATGGTCTCTTCCTTCTAACTCCCCAGATCGGGGAGAGAGGTGCCAACCTGAGTGGCGGGCAGCGTCAGAGGGTGAGCCTGGCACGCGCCCTGTACAGCGAGCGGCCCATACTGCTGCTGGACGACCCTCTCAGTGCCGTCGATGCCCAGGTGGGCTCCCACCTTTTCCGCAACGTCATCCGTGGAGCCGCCAAGGGCAGGACGGTGCTGTTTGTAACACATCAGCTACAGGTGAATGGATGATCCTCTGAAATTAGCCCTTTAAGACCTGAGGCCGATTCTGCAAATGTCTTCTAAATCCTATAACAGTTTTCTGAAAGACTCATGTTGGCGCTCAACTACTTCATGTCAAGTAAACCCCAAAATTATATTTCTTGACTGCCGCCCCCATCTCAAAATGTTGTTGTTTGTTCCAGGGACACCCCGGAAGCAAAGATTTGAGTTAAAAATGTTTGCTTTATAAAATATATTTTTTTATTTTCATGCTTTAATTTTTTTTTACAGATCTTAGTTCATATGTTGACATACTGTAGTTCATAAGTTGTTCATTCAGCCTCTACCGCTTTATTCCCAGTATCTTTCAGAGTGCGATGACGTCATTCTGATGAAGGACGGGCAGATTGCCGAGCATGGCACCCATGCCCAGTTAATGGGCAAGGATCGTGACTACGCCACTCTATTCAACAGCATGCAACAGGAGGTAAGGCCAGGGGCACACCAGGCACCAGGCCAGCTCTTTGTGCATTAGCTTGCCAATCCACCCCCACCCCTTTCACAATAACATTGTACATTACAATGCTGAATAATTCATAAGCCTGGAGAGGCGAGGCCGATGGCTGGGAAATGTTAATGCATATGAGGCTTTTCATTATTTATGCGCTCATTGATTTACCGGTGTACCCGCTAAAGACCCTGTCACCGATATCTCTGTTCGAATGACTTAGTGGCCATTGTTAACGGATGTCCATGATTTGTGACTGGGGGTCCCCCCCTTTCTTGTGACACTGGCTCTGTTCCATCCTTCCTCCTCCTTCTGGCTCCTTCAGAACCTGGTGAGAAAGAACCTGAAAAACAAGCAGCAAAGGACAGAACAAGCAGAGACCAATCTGCCTGTTGCCACGGTCACAGGACCACAGGTGGAGAAGAAGAAAGGAGGTGAGAGCCACCCTGCCAACCACCCACATCCTGCTGTGAAGTATGTTTCCTTTTTTTCGTGCCTAGGACCCCCAAAATGATTGTATTGTATTATTTGACTGCGGACCTCCCACCTGAAAATATATATTTTTGCCAGCGACCCCCAGAAGAGACGAGTTGTGTTCAACACTAAGAAGTGGCATGAAGTGACGTGCTGTGAGCTTGTATATTTGCTATTTTTGAGAACCATTAGTTTTCTGAAAAACCATGACACAGACACTTTCCCGGTTTTAACGGGTTAAATTGCAAAGCATGTGTTTGAAATTCTTTATTTAGGAATACCCCATTGAGATACAGTATCTCGTTTTCGAGAGGGTCCTAACTACAATCAATACAATACACAAAAAAGGAGAAAACCAAAACACAAAACAAACAAACACAAAAACAGGTTATTACAATATGCAAGCACAATAGCAAAGAGATGGATAATTTGTTCTGTCAGATATCACTGTCACTTCCGTTGGTCAGCATTAGAATACAGTTGATTAAACACATATGTACATATCCAGTGCATACACATACGCATGAAACACATATACACATACATACACATACACATACAGTATACACATTCATGCACATATACATGCATACACACATGTGGGGATTTATTTTTATGTACAATTAAAGATACAGTATAGTCCTACTAGAATAAACTAGAAATGTGTAACAAATAACAATCCTTTCTTCCTTCCTTCCTTCCTTCCTTCCTTCCTTCCTTCCTTCCTTCCTGTCTTGCGGTCTATCATTGCCTTCATGTAGAACAACTGATGAAAGCAGAGGAGAAAGGCTCTGGCGCCGTGGCCTGGTCAGTGTACGCTGCCTACATCAGAGCTGCCGGAGGGCCCGTGGCATTCGCCGTCAACATCTTCTTCTTCCTCGCCACCACCGGAAGCATAGCCTTCAGTAACTGGTGGCTCAGCCACTGGATCAAGCAGGGCAGTGGGGTGAGTCAGGCTGCTTACACCAGTGCTTTGCCCAAAGGGCACACCCATGGGCCGTGGTCAAAATCTCAAAGCATGCCTGTATTCATAGCGAAAATGCCAGATCTACACACAAGCTTGTTGTTCAGTTATGTTTACATAACTATTTTTTTAATTAGTGGGCGACGACAGGTTGAAAGTAATTCAAATATATAGTAATAATGTACTATTTGGAAAAGAACATAGGCACTTAAAAAACGTATCCCATCTAATTTCTCATGTTGCTTTAATGTTTGTTTTTTGTTATAACTTACACAAAGTACTGATATAGCACATTAAAACAATATTCATAATGTTTTGTATTACAAACAAGAAGAATAACGACTATGCACCAGTGAGTCTGTGGCTACCAACTGAGCATTACTCTGAGCATGATTAAAAAAAGTAACGCCTGCCACAGTAAACGTAATTAAAAACAAACGTGAGTCTGCTTTTTTAACAAATGCATTCGGAATAGCAAACCCGACTGACTGCTTTTTTCTGACGCTGTAGCATTGCTTTCTCTCGCTCATTAGAGACAGAAATCTTATTTGGAAAGTAGTGTATTGTTTGTTTAGTTTTCCTTTCTCCATCTACCCCCAGAACACATCATTAATCTTAGTGAATGAAACGGCGGCGGCAAGCAACAGCATGCGGCTCAACCCTCACATCCAGTACTATTCATGTGTTTACGTCCTATCCATGGGGGCTGCTCTAATCTTCAAGACCATGAGAGGGCTGATGTTTGTTAAGGTAAGACGTTGTTCCCCCTCGCTGATGCTCCACCCAAACCCAGGCCTGGTCCTCCTATCTCTGTCCCTGTCTTGTCCTTTGTCGGCTTCGCACCACCATGTCCTCTTAATGAGAAATGGATCCACTGATGGACTCTGGCCTTTGTAGGGAAAAATAAGAACAAGTTGATGTTGCTGTTGTTGTAAAGCCTTGCAGCACTGCTTCCTAATTGTCTGCTCTGTCATTTGTTCAGGTTCTGACAGTTTCAGTGTTATAATTGAAAGTGCCCGTGGGCCAAGTCCATTTATCTTTCCACTGCCCTGACTCACAGGCTTTAGAGGGACACAGTGTGTGTGTTTGTGTTTTTTGTGTGTGTGCGTGTGTGCGCGTGAGTGGCCGACGATAAACCAGCGACGTGGTTTGTGAATGCATGTCCCCCTTTGGGTGCATGTCCCCTTTTCCCAGCTAACCCTTTGTGGCAGCGCATTACAGAGGTTAGCTCCAATTGTTCTAGTGTGCCACTTGAAATAGCTATTTTTTTTTTAAAGATGGCTCAACGTTTTCTCACCCCTAGCTGTGATGAGATATATCGGCTTGTGTTGAATATTCCATTAATAGAATTAATGTGTTCTCTCCTGCCAAAAGTGATTTCTATCCAATTGGCGAGCTGTCTGTCGCATTAGCTTTATGACCTTTACATGTCAGCCTGCCTAAACCTCATTACTATGAAGATTTGACAGCTTGCCTAACACAAGAAACATTCTTCATTGTAACTTTAGCAAGATGGGAACTATAGTAAAAACAGTCTTGGTTGTGTGAGGTCAATGTAATATTATTGTACAGTATATGTATCGCTTAACCTATTTATTTAGACCTGATTCCGATTTTTTTTTAAAGGCTTATAAATCCTACAATCCTGGTATTCTGCAAAACCTATGTTTCTATGTCAGTGGTTCTCAAACTATTTCATATCAAGGACCCCAAAAAATGTGCTGTATTTGGCCGCCGACCACAATCTGAAAATATGTAGTTCCAGGGACTCCCCAGAAGCAAAGTTATAAATTTGAGTTACGTATAAACGTTCACTCTGAAAGAATATATTCAAAGACTTGTGCCACATTTTCAAGATTTTTCAAAAATAGCTAAAGTATAATCTAATGCTTAAAACACCAAAAGGGGTTCCCACCCAGAATGGGTTAAGTAATATCTAATCAAGCAATACATATTGTAGAAGCCAATTCACTGTGTTTTTTGATTATTATTTCTGTTATTATTTAGCCAAGAATATTCTGAAGATACTTGGTTAATTGGGTTAGTGGGTTGGGCATAGACGGGCACGCCTCCAGGCCTAGAGCTTAATTATGGACAGCCTGTGTGGGGAATTCATGCACTTTGTGGATACATGGGCCCTCATTTATCAACCGTGCGTACGCCAAAATATGGGTGCACGCCGAAATTGCCGACATTTTTGACATTTACCATTTCCGGCAAAGCTTGAAATCGAACGTGACAACGTTCAAATCCCACGTCTGGTCGGCAGCTTGCTTACGCTTTTTCCTTGGCTGTTTTTCTGTCGTACACAAGCGGAGCAGCCTTGTCTGAACTGCTGACACTGTCACAGGCATCTAAACATATGTTTTCACTCCTAAAATGTTAATATAAAACGGTATGTGTATGTAAAAAACAAAAGAGAGATTTCCAACTTTACAAGTAATTAAAATCGCGCAATTAAAAACAATATAACATGTTTACAATGTATTAGTTTGTGCTTAATCAAACACTGCTTTACTGGCCTTGTTATGCGAGCGCACTTGTGAGATGATTTTGGAGCGCATGCGGACGCGGTGATGCGGCATATGCGATTATGATATTATTTTAAAAAAAAGGCATGAATGTACAGTGGACTGCACGCCTTTATTTCCAAGTGACGATGACAAGCATATACAGCTTGCCTATTTGTAGTAAGTACTAGCATATGCTATAGGCGTAAGGGGCTTAATCATTCACCATTTATAAGTGCTTAGACAGTTTTGACAGTTCAGATAAAAGCGAGATCATTTTCGGGGGTCGGGAGGACGGGACCGCGGCGTGCGCCGCCAACACATACCAGCACATGCAAGCGGCAAGCCTTCATCTAGCCCTGGTCCAATGCTTACAGCGAGTGTCTCTCTCTGTCAGAGAGAGACACTCGCTGTAAGCATTGGACCAGGGCTAGCCTTCATCCATATGTTTATGATTCGTTCATCAATGATCAAATCACTACATAAACGTTGATTGTGACTGCCTTGACGACATGATAGCCTATCTCTCATGCAGGCATGTCACCCACAGGACTTTAATATCACAGCAGTGCGCAGTATCACGCCTTCGCCGTGCACTGCGCACAAATGGGTAAAATGTATATAGGCCAGCCTACAAACTAATTCCATTCATGGCGATGCGATGTCGATGTACGTGTCATGTAGGTGCGTGCGTGGACATGACAGCAAGGCAAGCGAGGTGAGAGGGAAAGAGACAGGGTAGGCCTACAACTTTATTTAATTCATGCAGGTGTTCGTTCTTTATTTAACAAGACACCAGTGGGCTTGCAAGTTGCGTGTGCTTCTGCGTGTGTGTGTGTGTGTGTGTGTGTGTGTGTGTGAGAGAGGTGCGTGAGGCGGGCAAGGCACGGGAGAAACCTTTTTTCCATGGTTTCCATGGTTCCCACAGGTCGTATTTCATGTGTTCAGTCGCAAAAACGAGGGCGAGGCTTGATTTCATAGGGCGTGCCAGATAGATTTCAGCCGTCACATTTATTAACGTCAGGACGAAATTAATGGGTGCATCAGTGAGTTTGTTATACAAAAGGTCGAAAGTTGACAAACTAGCACTTACACATATTAATATTACGTTGACCTCACACAACAAACAACTTTTTCACTGTGAATAGTTTAAATGAATGTTTCTTGCGTCAGGTGTCAGGCAAATAAAAATAACGAATATCTATTCAAAAGTAGAATACTGTTGCTGTCGGTCAGATACCTCCTATCTCCATAGTTTTTTTTGAGGCCCTACTCATACTAAAGCATCACACAAATCCATTAAAGTAGCAGATCTACAATCTCCAAACATGGCACAAAGTAACGTGGTTTTAGCTTGTAGATATGCTACTTTTGCTATATTTGTACACACAGTTTTGGACACATGAGGTTTCCACCTGACAGAGATGATATTAGTATTAGTACGGTAATATCTGTGTAATCTATGCATGCATTGAACTTGTGAATTTGTGACGTGCGTTAACATTTATGACCGTCATTAAGTGGAATTGAGAGACATTCATTTTACATCATGCAGAACGTAGAAGGAAGAGTGGCAGGAGTGAAGGGATCACATGGAAAAGGAACAGTGTATTTGACAGAGAGAGGCCCAGGGTATGGAATGTGTAAGGAACAATGTAAAGGAACAGTGTATTTGACAGAGAGAGGCCCAGGGTATGGAATGTGTAAGGAACAGTGAAAAGGAACAGTGTATTTGACAGAGAGCCCCAGGGTAAAAGGAACATTGTATTTGACAGAGGGAGGCCCAGGGTATGGAATGTGTAAGCGGTCAGTCATATGTGGATGACCATATGTACCTAGTCTCGCGTAGCCAGACAACTATTCCACAATCTCTGAATGCTATATAGTTTTGGCTGCCGGTGCTGCACCAAGTGAGGGGATGCGTCACATCCGTTTTATTGCTTACTCATGGAAAGAGCTTCCATTCTCCATATTCAGACCGCAGCCATCTTGCCAGCAAGGTGATACCCCTAGGTGACACTTCCCATAGACAGCCCATTCATCCAAACAGAAAAGTCTTCTCTAATTATATTAAACAACGTCAAAATCACCAACATTGCAGCTGTAGGGAAAGCTTGAATTATCCTCTTTCAATCTGTAAAGTGTTTGTTTCATAAAAATCCGCCGTAGACATTTTATGAGCTACTTCCTGATGCTTTTTGGAGTTTGGAAGTGATCGTTGACTATCACTCAACGGCCCATGCGTACCACCTGTTTTGAATGTGAACATAATGCAGGAGGCAGCAGGAGGTTGCTTTACTGATAACGAGCGCTTCCATACTTTGATACTTAGAAATGAATCATCTGCAAGGAATTTCTTGACAGGAAGTAGCTCATAAAATGTCTACGGTGGATTTTTAATTAACAAAAACTTTACAGATTGAAAACCTTGCTGGCAAGATGGCTGTGGTCTGAATATGGAGAATTCTCCGGACTGTATGACGTAAACATTTGGAATTTGCGAGAGGCAACTGTATTTGACCATCTAAAGCAGGAACAATAGAGCACCAAAGTTTGACATTACTGCTACTAGAGGGCGCTATTGGAAATCCCACAGGGTGATCTTCATTCAGATCATGTCATATAAGAACTGTGTTCCGCCTGGCGACTTTACTCATATGGATATGAAGCAGTAAATATTTTTGAGTGGTGCAACCACTCCTACAACCAGCAATGTCCGTGTACCTGTGTGTAGTCATGAGCACGATCGGTGTGCGCATGCGTGAAATTGGAACGACATGAGTATGTGACTTATTAATACCAGTAGGGGGCGCCAGAAACGGAGAGGGGGGTATGCTGTGCCTGCTGCCTGCTAATGAGAGAGAGAGCGAGAGAGAGAGAGGAGGGGGGGGGGGGGGGGAGAGGGGAGTTGCACCACTCGGTTCACACAGGTGTGATTTTTCTTTTTCAATAAACACAGACGTTCTGAAATGTAACTCATTCATAACGTCATGTGGTTTTGTCATTGTCACATACCTGACAAAACCACATTTGTTTATTTTTGGAACACAGTTCTTATATGACGCAATCTGAGATTTGCCTGTGGGAAATCCAATACAAAACATAACGCTGTGACTGCAGGGTTGCGGGAGTGACGTCGGGACGTCGGGTACACAGTGAACTGAGTTAGTCATTTGGTGGCAGAGGTAAAGTCCCTATGTTGCAAGTACAAGTGGAGTCTCAAGTCTCAAGTGCCATGTGTCCTCTGTGTGGCTCCAAAATCAAACACTGCTCGTGGCTGTTGTCTGTGGTGACATTGCACAGTAAAGACTTGTTGCTCTTGGTGTGTGTGTGTGTGTGTGTGTGTGTGTGCGTGTGCGTGTGCGTGTGTGATGTACAGTGTACAGTGAAGGCTGCCTCTGTGCTCCATGACAAGCTGTTCTGGCGGCTCCTCCTCAGCCCCATGCATTTCTTCGACACAACACCACTGGGCCGCATTCTGACCCGCTTCTCCAGAGACATGGATGAAGGTTAGTACAGACTGGTGCTCCTGGCCTGACTCCCCACAGGATTCTGAGTGAGCCAGTGAAGTCTGCATATAGAAGGAGTCGTGTTGTAGCACACACAGTCACGGTGTGATTTGACAAAGGGCCTTTCCCCAAGTGAGCCATTCTGTTTTTTTGTTTGGTCTTTTTACTCGACATGTATGTGTGTTTCTGTCTATTGTTTACACGTTTTATGCGAGCAGACAACTCTTTGCATACATCCTGCCCTACACAATGTGAGTAAAAGTAAGTAGCTTCATGTGGCTATTTAATTCAGGAGCCTAACTCGTGTTTCTGTATATAGTCATGTACACCCCCTGGACATGACACTAGTATGTCACAGGGACTTACCCCCAATCAAACCCTCGCCTGTCGGGGGTGGGCCCGCTGACCAGCCTTGCGTGGGGGCCTACTGATGTCTAGTTACGTGGCTGAATCAATTAATTAATTTATACATTTAAAAAACACACTTATTGATTACTTAATTATCAAAAAAGTGATCAATAGAAATAATCACTCCGAAAACAACCGATAGTTTCAGCCCTAAACATCTGATACAACTCGATCACCTCTCCTCCCACAGTGGACGTGCGTCTGATCATGCAGTCTGAGATGCTGCTCCAGAACCTCACGCTGGTCGCCTTCTGCCTGGGCATGTTGGGCATCGTCTTCCCTTGGTTCCTGATCTCCATCGTGCCCCTGGGAGCCTTCCTCTGTATCGTCAACCGTGTCGCCAGGTATGTCTTTCTTGAGCTCTCAATAATGGGTGATGATGATAGTTTATGATATTGCTATTGATGAGTCTCATGCATCTATACTTTACATGCTGCTAAAGTATAGGCTGGAGACAGAAAAAAATACATTTTATACAGATATTTTATACTCAATCATGAACAGTCGTAGAATATTTATGCTTATTGCTTCTGTTTTTGTGAATAATTGGTTGCACGGCTTGTTCCTCGGGCAAATTCGCCATTGTAAACAATGGGGCGCAATTTCGCAGAACCCTTTGCACGCCGGCGCGACGGACCTTTTTGCGATGACGTCATCAAAACGCGTCTCATATCCCATTCTGTCCGGTGGATTGCCCGTTTGACTGATTCAAAACGTGGACACACGGCCTGGGCCTTGGCTCAATGGTCCAGGCACCTTGGCTGGTAATCCAGTCTGGCAGTGTGCCGCGGGTTCGACTCCCGATCCCGACGGCCTTTACTGCATGTCTTCCCCCCATCTCTCTCCCCATTTCCTGTCAGCCTACTGTCTGTCCCTCCATAAAAAAATATAAAATAATGGCGAAAGCCACAAAAAAAACATGTACACACACACACACACACACACACACACACACACACACACACACACACACACACACACACACACACCCCTGGCATCAATCACCCTCATGTCAATCGTCTTGACAGAGGATCAAATATCATGCAAAATCACGAGGACCCCTGCATTTGAATAAGTGGATTTTCGTGTGAAATCACCTTCTCCGAAAAGCGGTCAACGGTGAAGTGAAACTGCCTGGGGCATAAACAGTGCAACGCAGCCTCAGAGTGAGGAAGAGTCATGTTCTCTCTCCTCTACTTTTATGAGAAAACAGGGATGAGTCATGGAGCGATTGTTGGTCTGATTGCATCATCCATCCTATCTGTTGTGTCTAAAAGTAGAAAGCCACCACACCTTTTGTCAATAAGCCCCCCCCCCCCCCCGCCCTCTCTCCATCCCTCTGTCCCTCTCTCACTTCCCTGTGGACCGGAGGTCTAGTGGCCTCTCTGGCTGCCCAGCGTATCGTGTGTCTGTGGGTGACGGTGCTCATAAGCTCGTAATACCACACATAAATCAGACGGTGCGCGGCGGAGGCCAGAAAATGGCTAGTGCTCTCTGCCAGGAAATGGCAGTTCTGTCCTCAACAGAATTACCTCCTGTCCCCCGCCTGCACCCCTGTCATCATTGTCCACTGGGCTGGCACACAACCACACCATCATTGGAGTTAATGCCTTTTCCATGCCCTCATTCCTCTGCGGTGCCTTGCCCTTCAGCTAGAATGTCTGAACTCTTCCAAGAAAAGTAGAGATTGTGTAGTAGGAAGGAAGTAGTAATAGTTCATGTAATGTTTTTTCTTTTTTGGCTTTTGGTAAAAATGAAATTGCTCCTAGAAAAGACATCATTCTGGCCAAGTGGTTATGGCGCAAAATGTCCCTGGTTCGATTAACGGACGGACGGACCATTTGCTGTATGTCATTCCCCTACTCTCTTGCTCTCCGCATTTCTTGTCTCTCTTCACTGCCTCTAATAAAATAACTTAAAATGCCCCCCAAAATAATTGTATTCACATTAAGAAATTGCATTTCTGACAAAATGTATAAAACATTGTTATGGATGGTAATGAAGACAACTTTAAATACAAAGAATGCCATTTACTGTAAATACCTTGTAACAGCTTTTTTTCTTTTTTTAAAGCTGTTATAATAATAATAATTGTTCAAAAACATCAAGTATTAGCGGCCTGTGTTGTCAGTGCAGGTAGGCAACAACGGAACATGAGCACACGTACATGTATGACTGACATAGAGAATAAGACGCCTTGACAGCATTGCACGCTCACTGGCATCCTTAACGTACCCCATCCTGTGTGTGTCTCCACTTTTCAGGATTCTGATCCGAGAGCTAAAGCGCTTGGAGAACATCAGCCAATCCCCCTTCATCTCTCACATCACCAGCAGCCTGCAGGGGCTCTCTACCATCCATGCCTATGGCAGAGGAGATGACTTCCTCCAGAGGTCAGAACAACAAACCATTCACCCACAGATACACTGTTATCTACAGTATCTATTCCCTGTTTGTTGTCACAGAGACATAGTGAGATAGTGTGTTGTTAACCACTTAAACCCTTTAAACTTTGTTGACCAAAACAATATGCAGTAATCCTGGTCTCTAAACTGCCTCCCCCTGGCCAGCCGGGGTGCCTGATGGAGGGGAAAGGAACTGTTTGGAATAACGTGTTCCTTCCACGTGCTACGTCCAACCAGGGAAACTCCCCCCTGTCAGGTGTAAAGGAGCAACTTGGACACTCAGGCATGAAGGAAGCATGAGTTCAAGTCCGTTGCTCTCCCCATGTCCCCCATATATGGGGATTAGGTTGGCGGAGGGTGTGTAGAGCCCAGGATCACATTAGATAATTGACACGGGTGAAAAATGGGTTAAGAATTTGTGGGATAAAAAAGAAAAATAAACGTTGTTGACCAAGGGTCCCACAGGGGTCTGCACACTGGGTCCCTTGGTTTCAAATATAACTAACTGAATATTATAAACGACACAGAGCCAACTTCCTGACAGAATCCCTGGGCCACAACATTGTCGTGTCATTTCTATATTTCTTTCCCTTTTTTACACCTACAGTGCCCAAAATAGGGATCGATTATTGTATAAAACTATCGATAACTTTCTTGATTATCAATTACTTTTTATAATGGATTAAGTGGATTGGTGTGATTAACTTTTTGCACCCCTATCTGTATCTATATCTGTATCTGTATCTGTATCTTTCTGTCCAGGTACCAGGAACTGTTGGACACCAACCAGGCGTCCCACTACCTCTTCAGCTGCGCTATGCGCTGGCTGGCCGTCCGCCTGGACCTCATCAGCATCACGCTCATCACGTCCGTAGCTCTTCTCATCGTCTGCATGCACAACCAGATCACCCCGGCCTACGCAGGCCTGGCCATATCATATGCTGTGCAGGTACACACTAATGCACTACAAACTACACCATATCATATGCTGTGCAGGTACACACTACTACAAACTACACCATATCATATGCTGTGCAGGTACACACTACAAACTACACCATATCATATGCGGAGCAGGTACACACTACTACAAACTACACCATATCATATGCTGTGCAGGTACACACTAATGCACTACAACAAACTACACCATATCATATGCGGAGCAGGTACACACTACTACAAACTACCGATACACCATATCATATGCTGTGCAGGTACACACTAATGCACTACAAACTACACCATATCATATGCTGTGCAGGTACACACTAATGCACTACAAACTACACCATATCATATGCTGTGCAGGTACACACTACTACAAACTACACCATATCATACAGTATGCTGTGCAGGTACACACTACTACAAACTACACCATATCATATGCTGTGCAGGTACACACTACTACAAACTACACCATATCATATGCTGTGCAGGTACACACTACTACAAACTACACCATATCATATGATGTGCAGGTACACACTACTACAAACTACACCATATCATATGCTGTGCAGGTACACACTAATGCACTACAAACTACACCATATCATATGCTTGCACGAGACGCGGCCTGGCAAACCATTTCACTTCACGCATGTCCACAACATTAAGATGTGGTCACCGGTCACATTTAAACATTTCACTTCACCTTCCACATTAAGATAAGTGGTCAGTCACATAATCCAAATTCACAGTAACAGCCCTGTTTGGTTTTGATTTAAGAATTAGCTGCAGTAGATTGAAAAAAGAAAACATTATTCCACTGCTGGCTGCCTTCTCTTGCTTTAGTCCAACCAACAGCATCCCCTTTGAAAAAGGAAAGGTAACTACGAAAGATTCACACGGGTCTGGGTACCTGTCCGTCAGAACAGCGGCCAGTCATTAGGTCCATACTCCATGGTACACACTAACACACTACAAACTACATTATATCATCTGCCATGCAAGTACACACTAACTTTACTTTTCCTAGATTTTAAAATATGTTTTCAATGTTGTTGTTGTTGTTGTTTTTTTTTTTTTTTTTTATATAAAATAGCTGATCTACAAGCTTGCAACGTGGCACAAAATGACGTGTTTTGCGATTGTCATCTGCTATTTTCACTAGTTTGCGTCTTGGGCAAACGGTCTAGTCTTTCTTTTGGGTCTCGACCTGAAAGGTCTGGGAACCACTGAACTACACCATATGATAGGCCGTGCAGGTACCGTACACACATCATGACATGCACTGTCGGGCGGAAACCTTATGTCCAAAACCCAATACTTTTCAGTGAATGTTAAAAAATAAACTGCGTTTCAATGAATCCAACATATTTATTATTTAGGTACAAAGAGAAGTCCAATGCACTTCAGTCAGTTAAAGGTAGAAGTGCTCAGTGCTCAGCTCAGGGACAACTTGAATCAGGAAGAAAAATACCGTGGCACTTCAGAAGAGACTACCCAAATACAATTCTGGAGCTCTCGACTGGTCTGCAGTACGTATTTATTATTTTGCAGGGCTGACTGACGTTTGGACTTGCGTCTTCCTCAAAGTCAAACAGTTATTATTTAGTCACAGGTTCTTTGTTAATACTTTTCATTGGTTCAATATTTATAAAACTCCTAGATAGACGTAAGCACTTTCAACCTGGCATCCCTATTTTGGGCATGGGAAAATGTTCAAAACATTTCAGAAATGTTTTGAACAAAAATAGTCAGACGTCAGAAGAACGCAACGTGTTCTGAGCTTGTAGATCAGCGTTTTGTTTTGCTACTTTTGCATCATATGATGATGTATAAAATTGTGCATGCCATTTATGAAAAAAATTAAAAAGGATTCTGGCAGTACATGCACATATTTAAGTCAAGATGGGGGGATGGGGGGGTGAAGTGTAAAGGTTACGGAAGAGGGCTTGTGACTGGAATGTATTTTGTGAGAAATCCCACATTAACTATTCCAAAGACAGAAGAAGAGAAGGACTTTCTACTCCCTCGATAATAACTTCCAAGGTGGCCTTGAATACGACATGTAACTGTACTCATCAGGCAAACGGAACAGAAGGTTGTTGTTGTCGTTGTTGTGAGTGTAGCTGTACAAACACGAAGCAGGGCATTTCTGAAAAAGGAGCGAGCAAAACGAACGCTGTGTGCGTGCCAAGCAAAAACTTGTCCCTGCCTGCATAAATAAAGGTTTGAAGAACAGCGTGCCCAGACCAGTGCTAAAAAGAATGCATCTTCCCTCTTTTGTTTGGCTCTTTGGGATTGGCTTTATTGTAGTTCTTGTAATGCTGTGTTTTGTTTATTATTTCATCCATTGTTGAATTGCCGCAGGGTGCGGCATTGCCTTGAGAGCTGTGAATTGAAATTGATTGAATGCACGTTAAAAATGAGCCATGTCAGCAAATCTGCCCGTTGCGTTGTAAATTTTGATGGGTTTTACGGCTCGTTCATTGTGGGGCGTTACCGTGCACTTAGAATCTTAGATGGAGAGTGTTTGTTAGTAATTGGGCTCGAGGGTGTTAATCATTAACCTCTCTCTGTCTGTCTCTCTTTCCTTTTCTATTGTTCTCTCCGGCTCTCTGTCACTGTCATTATAGTCAACAATTTTCAAGAATAGCAGATATTTAAAGCTCACAACAACACAAGTCTCGATGCACTCATTGTAAGCTTGTAGATAGTGCTGTTTTTTGTCGTACAACAAAGTGTATATAGGGCTTAACCACTCAATTTAAGTGGTTATACTCAATTGAGTCTCCTCGCTGGTCAATTTGTTTCGGTGAACTTCTTGTTTAAAGGCAATGAAACAATGGGAATTAGTTAGGTACCGGTATAATAGTGGAAAAGAAACACACCCGTGTGAAGTGAGAGGCACTCTAATCACCATACATTCATCATCAAGACTGGTGGTCCCTTTTTTGACCAAGGATTCCCACCGACATACATATGCCCGATTTGCTCAGACACATATATGATGTAAATTCTCCATTAATTGTCAATAGCATTTAACCCATTTCGGGCGGGAACCCCTTTTGGTGTTCTAAGCGTAATGGAACAACATATTTTCAGATGGGGGTCGGCGGCCAAATACATATAATCTTGGGGGTCCTTGACATGAAAATGTTTTAGAACCACTGACATAGAAACATGGGTTTTTCAGAAAACTGCCAGGATTTAAAAGACATTTGTAGAATCGTCCTCAGGTCTAAATGGGTTTGTGTTGAGACAGAATCCACACTATAGCTGTTTATAGGAGGGGCTCTCTAGCAACCCTCAATAATTGGTACTGCCTGTCTTCCGCAGCTGACTGGCTTGTTCCAGTTCACCGTGAGGCTGCTGTCAGAGACGGAGGCTCGCTTCACGTCGGTCGAGCGGATCAATCATTATATAAAGGTAAGAGCAGCAGCGCGGCCAAATGTCACTCCTCCCTGTGGAATGAAACGCACCGTTGGCTATACCACAGGGATAGTATAGTATATGGTCTCTGTCGGGTGGAAACCTCATGTGTCCAAAACTGTTACTTTTCAGGATTCAAATAAAAAAACGGCAGAAGTAGCAGATGGACGAGCTCAAACCGAGCTTGCGGCTCTGCTGCTTTTGTGTGATGCTGTAGTGTAGTGTGATCAAGTACGACGGTCATTTTACGAAAGAACATAGACGTAAAAAAGTTAGAATATTGAGATTTCTGCCTGAACGATGTACACATATGCACACATGGCATGGAATAACACACACACACACACACACACACACACACACACACACTGTACAGATTAAAGAAGGACTCAAGGCAGTCTCGGACAGCTGTGCGTGTGTGCGTGAGTGCGATAAGCCCAGCAGGAAGCAGATGGAGTCAAGTGTGTGCACACTTCACATGACAAGGCATTTTTCTCCTAACAGCCATCAGACCGGAAAAGTCGATCAATTTGTTCTTGCCAGGAGATGCTCCTCCTGGAAGGAGCAGATCTGTGAATTACTCTGTTAACACTGCAGGTAGTTGGAAGGGATATAAGGGGCCACTGTTCACTGCTAGGCCTGTCAAATTTATTCGATAATTGCCCGGTGGTAATTATTGGAGATAATTACTTTCCCTTTCTTTCCTTCTTTCACTTTTTTTTGCATAATCATCAGAATCCTTTTTCCATTCCTCTGTATGAATTCACCTGTTGAAAAATGTCTGCATCTTTCCACTCTTTTAAAAAAAGTGGAAATGCTCACGAGTCGACATTGTGAGTTTGTTGTTTTGTTTCCACACTGTTTTCATCCGCAGCCTGACAGCATGTTGCGTGTTTGAATCCCAATCACTGTTTTCATCTGCAGCCTGACAGCATGTCGCGTGTTTGAATCCCAATCACACTGTTTTCATCCGCAGCCTGACAGCATGTCGCGTGTTTGAATCCCAATCACTGTTTTCATCCACAGGCTGACATCATGTCGCGTGTTTGAATCCCAATCACTGTTTTCATCCGCAGCCTGACAGCATGTCGCGTGTTTGAATCCCAATCACTGTTTTCATCCGCAGCCTCCCCATTTCCTGTCAGTCTACTGTCTATTACTCTAAATAAAGGCATAATCTTAAAAAAATGTATAATTATGAAATATAAGGACTGTATTTGGCCATGTTACATTATTCATTCTGATTATTGGTACCGGTCATTATCAGTCATTGACTCAATTACAATTTACATTTAAATTAAAAGAGCAACTTTATTTGAACTAGTATGACAATGTTTCATAGGTTCTTCAGGTCAGTTTAGCCAGCATAAAAGGCAAAGACACATTTAATTTGTGTGCATGTGCTCCAATGTCCAATCCCAGAAAACACGATTCAATCATTAATCGCAGTTTCTTTTTGTATGACAATTGATTAATTGTCAAGTAAAATCTGCACGATTGTGACAGCCAGCCCCAAGTCCCAGCAGAGACCTTAGTCTCTCTCTCTCTCTCTCTTCTCCTCCCAGAGTTTGGAGAGCGAGGCTCCCAGACGGAGTCCAGAGCCGTCCGCTCCTGCCCCCTGCTGGCCTCACCAGGGAAGGATCTCCTTCCAGGACGTGGAGATGCGTTACCGTGACGACCTACCTCTGGTGCTGAAGAAGCTGTCCTTTGACATCCAACCCGAGGAGATGGTCGGCATCGTGGGCCGCACCGGCTCAGGTGTGAATGAAGCGCCGCCACCAACGCCTTCCCATTCCTTCACGTTTTATGTTTCATGTCCAACTGGCCGTGTGAACTCTAGCATCCCTGTTCCAGGCATGTCACATTAGGCACGCATTCGCCGACAATGGCACATCCACAAACATGCGATCCGTTGTGAGCTTGTAGATCAGCTATTTTCAGCGAAGAGATACGATGTAGAGGGAAAAAAGGAGTATACAGTAAGTATTAGACCCTGATCAGCTGAAGTATATAGGGTTTAAATTGTTAAGGTGAGCTTTATCTCTCACTGTATATGCAAACTAAAGTACAGTAAAGAATAGTGCAAATCTTTAGTTTTCGTTCTTCAACATTGTAGCAGCGAACATAACATTAAATAATAATATATTTACGTAAATAAGTATGCACTATGCAATAATTATGCACGGTGCAGGCACGGCGCCAGGATGAAATGATTGAGGGGTCAATTGAGATTTTTGAGGGGACAAAAAAAAAGAAAAATCATATTGCGTTGTTAAATCAAGCAGGCAGTATCAGTTGTATGACTTAGGCGGTCCTATGCAAGTGCTTCAATCTGGTGCACTATTAGATTATCATCATCTTTACTGTGCTATTATTGCCATTTGCCAACATCAGCAGTAGGCAGTAGGCGGTGGCACGGTGTAGTCATGGGTTTGTTTGTTTTTGTTTTTCTTTCCATTTTTTCCCTCACCATCATCTCTGAATAAATGTAAAACTCTTCATCTCTGCATGGTGTTGACAGGGAAGTCATCTCTGGGCGTGGCTCTGTTCAGACTGGTGGAGCTGGCGGGCGGCTCCATTGTGGTGGATGGACTCAACATCGCCCACATGGGCCTAGAGGAGCTGCGCAGCAAGCTGGCCATCATTCCCCAGGAGCCCGTCCTCTTCATCGGCACCGTCAGGTTAGCACTCCACTGATGTGCACTGGTGGAAAGGATACAAGTACATTTACTTAAGTACTTTACTTGCGTACAATTTTGAGGTCTTTGTACTTTACTTGAGTATGTCCAATTTCCACTACTTTTACTTCTACTCCATTACATCTTGTATCCAAATATTAGTGACTTTGTAGATTTAGATTATTATTACAAAACATACAGTACATTAACCCTATACATTTTGGCCATTTAAAAATAGCAGATCTTCAAGTTCACAATTGTGAACTTGTAGATTGGCTATTTTCAAAAGATTTTTTTTATACATTTTGAATTTGTAAAATGGGACATTCTGTACTTTTAGTACATTCTTATTTCCGGACTTGATACTTTTTTTTAGTACTTTTTCCACCGCTGCACTGATGACAACCACTGTGTGAGAAGAATTGATTGGCTAAGACGCCAGGAACGTGTGTCTGTAGGTTTTATGAATATTTAACAAAAAATGTAATACTAACTACATTGAAAAGAATGGTAAACAGGTTCATTTTTTTCCAATTCCTGAAAAGTAGCAGCTTTGGATATACAAGGTGTCCACCTGACAGAGATAATATTCTATATATACAGTACATAATTCAATTTAGATTTGATTGATTTGATTTGAATGGTTCATAGACAGACCTTAAAATACAGCACTTAAGTAAACTGTACTTTCCACCATTGTTGTAACTTGTACATTGTTACTTAATTTATGTGTGCATTATTGATCCAGGTTAGCTGGATTAGTTGCTGTGGGAGAGTGTTTGTTTTCTACAGATCATGATTCATGACCGTGAATTGTTTTCCAACAGGACCAATTTAGATCCATGGTCTCAATATTCTGATGCCCAAATATGGGAAGCACTGGAGAAGACCCATATTAAAGAGATGGTAGGTGGAATAATGGCTGAAAAATATCACATTATCACGCATGGTTTTCTGCGTGATAATGTGTTTCCTTATAGGGTTGCGACACATTTTGGGTTGAGGTTGTGTGAAAATACCTGTTTTATTTAACCTTTCCTACAAACATTTCTTTCTTTATTATTATTTTTCATATATATTTTTTCCAACATTTTTCTTTGGAAACTAGACAATTGACAAGCTCACAGTGCGTTGACACTTGTATAGAGCCCTGAGGGACTCCAGTCATAGGAGGTTGACCAGAAAGGGTTTGGGAACCTGGAGTAGTAGGAATGAGCACTGCTTGTCATAATAACCCCATTCACTCGTCTCCATGTCTCCACCATGCCACCCTCAGATCAGCCAGCTGCCACACTCCCTCCACTCCGAGGTGACAGAGAACGGAGAGAACTTTTCAGTTGGAGAGAGACAGTTGCTGTGCGTCGCCAGAGCCCTGCTGAGACACAGCAAGGTACCTGGTGCTATTTGAACACATATGGATTCCACAAAACATCATTTTCAGATGTCTCACAATAACTTGGCTCCACCAAGAATTTGAGTTTAATTCTAGAACCCGGGAGAAGAAGAAAATCACACTTGTGTGAAGTGAGAGGCGCTCTTATCATCATGCTGTACATCATCGTATATCATCACATTCCGGCCAATCACTTTTGGCGTCCTCACTTTTTTGTCCCCATTTTTAAGCCCTCAGCCAATCAAATCATCGCTATGAGGTACTACACAGACACACAAAGCTGGGCATGTAATGAATTCACATGGCACTGCTGTTCTAAGAGTCTGCAGCCTATGTGTGGCTTAACATCGCCACCCTATGGCTTACATTGTAACTTCACCTCAACTGGTTTGATAAGAGGCCAAATGTGGATCAATAATATGCATTATGGGCAGCCTGATTTTTCCAATGTGTACAATACACTGTAATAGCATGATTGATCTTAAACCGTGTGTGTGTGTGTGTGTGTGTGTGTGTGTGTGTGTGTGTGTGTGTGTGTGTGTGTGTGTGTGTGTGTGTGTGTGTGTGTGTGTGTGTGTGTGTGTGTGTGTGTGTGTGTGTGTGTGTGTGTGTGTGTGTGTGTGCTGTTAAGTAGCTCTAGATTCGGACAGCAATCATTACTATAGATAGAGTGTTTGTTCAGGGGTCTCCCCATCTCTCCATCTCTTTAGCGAATACCAATTCTATCTGATCAGGAGAGAGAACGGGTTACACTAGGATAAACAAGTGACACTAAAAGTAATGCAACACAAAAAATGAGCATGCTAACACTGTGAAATTGAAGCTGATAAATTAGCTCTGTGGCGTTATCTCTCCTGATCAGATGAAAATTGGTATCCCAGACTGAAAATGTAAACATTGTGTTAACACAAACATCGAATGCCTTTGACAATGAATGGCCAGCTTTGAGTGTTTGAGTAAACACAAACATTGAAGACGAAGGTAAGGACGCAAATTGTGATTGGCCGGAATGAGATGACATACATACTGTACATACGCACACACGCACACACACACCCACACACACACACACACACACACACACACACACACACACACACACAAATTATGTTCATTCATTAAGAACCCGCCCCCTCATTCCTAGATCCTGCTGTTGGATGAGGCGACAGCAGCCATTGACAATGAGACAGACCGCCTGATCCAGGAGACCATTCGTGATTCCTTTGGCAGCTGCACCACCCTCATCATCGCCCACCGCCTCAACACTGTGATGAGCTGCAACAGGGTCATGGTGCTGGACAACGGCCAGGTCTGTGTAAAAGTAACACTGGTTCCTAAATACAAGATGTACTCCCCTGTCGTACAAACTAATTCCCAAATCAAATGGAACCCCCTCTGCTTTTCCATCCATCGCCTAAGTGATGGATCGGATAAGACAGCACGTATTCAACTTCCATGGTCACTTGGCACTGGGGAGCAGAGCATTTGCAGTCTGAGTGAGGCTGAGGGCGAGTGTGGAACGTGAAGTGCATGCCAGTGACCTTGGTTAACATAAACTCGTCCAGGTTTTCTCTGCCATATACTTCAACATAGCCAGACACACCAAGGTCAATGTATTCCAGGCATTGAACCACTGCTGTTTACCACATGTTAACCACTTAACCACCTCCAATGCTGTTGATTATTATCCCTGAGTACAATGAGTACCAAATCACCGATCAGCAATTTTTTGGCGATTGTTCCCCAAAATAGGACTGCAATGGTTCAAGTGGCTACATCTTGTTACACGTTTTTTTTTTTTTTTTTATGTGGATGCCATGTAGTTAAACTTCCAGTTGAATATTTGTTATAATTCAGATTCTTTATGCTGACATACATTTGTTTGATTGTCTTTATATCAACACAGATTTTGGAGTTTGACAGTCCTGCTGCGCTGCTGGCGGATGAAAATTCCAGATTCAGGGCCATGATAGAAGCGTCAGACACCGCACTGGAAACAAACAAGTACTGAACCTGTGACAATATGGGAGAAATATGGACGGCTACTGAGTTGCACAAAAGTATTAAGTCCACCCAATCCTGCCATTGAGTGAAAGTGTCCTCTGGAAAAGAAAAAAACTATTATATATTTCTATAGTATATGGCTACTGAGATTAATGATGTCTATTGATTTTAAAACCAAAGACTTTGTGGTGATCATGTTTCCAAGGCTGAAAAACGTGGTCGGACAAAACTAACTATGCAAAGAAGTACATGTTGGTCGTCTTTTCTTTGCAGTGGCATCACAAAGTGTGTTTCTCGAAGGCCAAAAGATTACCTTCAAGCAAGACAGAGCAGTGACTCTGACATCGGCACTTAATATTCTATGGATAATACATGGAAGTATGTTGGTTTACGGTGCTTCAAGGACTCCTACAGCAGCTATCTCCAGGATGTACTGTATGATAATCGACTCCCGTAGTCTCTGAATGTACAGTAGGTGTTTAACTGCTGGGACAGAGTGTGAATGTTGTGAGGTTATGACTTGGCCCGGTTTCCCAAAGAATACCTCTTACACCATGGTGTAAGAGGTATGGTATGGCACACGCTCAGTTGCCCTCTAGGCCGCACATGAAGCCTGTGAACATAGACATTCCGTGCATAGATGTGCCACGCAATGGTAGGCCTCAGGCCTGAGGCCTGGTATGGTAGGCCTCAGGTCTACCATTCTGAAATTTAATTTAATAATATTTGGACTGCTGGACAGCTGACAGTAGGCTCTCTTCACTCTTAAAAAAAAAGTAATTCAATTTAATTTCTTTGATGCTGAAGTAGGCCTTAATTTCTTTTAGTTTTTATATTTAAATGAGATGAAGAAAGTCACCACTCATTTCTCTGCGAATGGGTTTTAATACTGCCACATGTCGACAGGTGTGTGAAAGCTAAAGAGGCTTTAGGGAAACAGGTTTGTGTATTCATGCAGGAGGCCTTACGTGCACAATGACAGGTATGTCTGTGCTCTAGTCTAGGTTGTGTATTTCTATGTAGTTGTGTTTGACAGTGTTTCCCCAAAAAAGGACATAGTGTTTGATTGGCTGCCATGCAGCCAATCGTGCATAGATGTGCCACGCAATGGTAGGCCTCAGGCCTGAGGCCATTCTGAAATTTAATTTAATTATATTTGATCTGCTGGACAGCTGACAGTAGGCTCTCTTTACTCTTAAAAAAAAAAATATATATATATATATTTATTTATATATATTATATATAAAGAGAGCCTACTGTCAGCTGTCCAACAGTCCAAATAGTATTACATAAAATTTCAGAATGTTAGACCTGAGGCCTACCATACCAGGCCTCAGGCCTGAGGCCTACCATTGCGTGGCACATCTATGCACAAAATGTCTGTTCACAGGCTTCTGTGTGCGGCCTATGAGGGCATCTGAGCATGTGCGGCACTACAAGTCTTACATCATATGCGTTTGGGAAACCCAGCCATTGGCAGTGTTGATCAATTATAGTTATACTCTATGGAAGTTTAGATTGTGGGGTAAGTCCCTGGGACATACTAGTGTCATGTCCAGGGCGTGTTGTACATCAAGCTGCCTCACGCTCCCAGAAACAGGAGATAGGCTCCTTATAGGCCTCATGGCTCAGCAAGGCTTACTTACTCTTACTCTATGGAGTAAGAGTAAGTATGGAGCAGTGGCATTTAGAGTGTTGTAATGCTAACATTAATGACTGAGTACCAGTTGAGAGAGACACAATACCTCCAAAACACCAGGTCAAGGTACTAGTGAGACCCTGTCTGAAATCACTGTCTGAAAACACTGAGTTTGTCAAGTTTGTATGTTTTCCTCTTCTATACGCCTATTTGTTTGTTACATTCATGTGGTGTATTCATTTCTGCAGATGGAGTGTGTGACCAGCAGCCCTCTGCAGTTGCAAGTTGTTCTATTATAATGTAATGGAATGCATGTGTTTGTCATTTGAATGCAAGTAGTTTGAAATCTGCATTTTTTTTTATCATGGCAATATCTGAAGTGTTCGAGTTTATGTTTTTATGTAGCCAAACAGTATATCCTGCGGTGACATGATAACAGGTGAAATGATGAAACAAATGCTGTATATGGGGACAGTGAAGGAAATGGTACAGCTAAGCACCAAAGTTGAAATCCACCTGGCCTGCCACGGTCTTCATAATATTGTTTAATAGAATTTAGGATTGTGAACACAGTAATATACTCAGTGATATTTTAGCCATGTGTAACTCTGAAACCGCACACATGTTAACCAAATGTTACATTTGTGTGCTTTCAGAGTTAAATTAATACTGAGGATTTTACCTGCCTTAGCCGATAATCCAACACTGATCAATCAAACAAAAATATGTGCAATATCTTTCTATTGCATCGATAGTCATGATAGCTTTTGTACAAGACTTGAGATTGTAATTTCTGAATATATTTTTTATTTGTAAATGTTTAATTTCTGTTTCAATAATTATTTTTCAATAAAGTATTTTTTATACAAGTCAATGCTCTAATGTTTGTGATCTTGTATATCATTTGTACAGTATAAAAGGGGAATGGAACTCTAGTGAGCAATCCTTTATAGTCATTTACAGGAAATCTAGGCTTTTGTTCCCCTGTAAGAAAAGATTAAATTAAATGAAACAGGCTAGTCTCTCCCTTGGGCTAATAGATTTAGCAGTGTTTCTCAACCTTTTTTTGGCCAGTGGCCCCTATCCAATATCCAGGTACCTTACCTAGGCTACCGTGTCAGTATCATGGCCTGCCAGGGATGTCAGGCCCTGTCACATGATACTTAACCATTATTCTGACAGAATCAGTATCATGGTCAGTACCATGGGCCGGATATACTGTAGGCATGGGCACATCCGGGGGAAATGCCCCTGACTGCCCCACCAAACATGATGGCATGCAAAAATCATTTTTTTATAAGGGCTTATATTTAAAACTATTTGAAACACTACGCTAGTACTAACTACAACTGTCGTTTGAGTAATTCTAGTTCTGAGGCTGGTTTTCGGAGAGTATGGCCTATCCATCTCCAGCGCCTTTTGAGGATCTCTTCCTCTGAGGGCATTTGGTTGGTGCGTTGCCACAGCTCCTTGTTGCTGATGGTGTTTGGCCAGCGGATCTGGAGGATTCGTCGCAGACAGGTGTTGATGAATGTTTGGATTTTGTTTGTGGTATTAACTGTTGTTAACCCTATACCCTAAGGTAAGTGGGGAACATAGAACCTGGGGAACATAGGGATGATGACCCCGTGTTCCTGCCTTGTGAAGATTGAACCTGCATGGCCATGAAACTTGATGAAAGCATTGTGCTCATTCACTCATATTTTGTAGCACATGTCCCATGGGATGGGTCCTGACTCCTGAGATAGCACAGATCTAGACAAATACTCAAAGCATAGCGAATAACCTAGGCTGTGAGGTTTATGCCAAGTCTGACTTTACCTTCAGAGACAACACAGAATAGCCTGTAGGCCTATTCCTAGATCAGGGGACTTCAAAATCAACAGGGGATCTGTGGTCCCTAGGGAGTTCGTGACCCCTAGGGGGTTCTCAGGGTTACTACATGCGGTCCCCCCAAAATCTTTGTGTGATAGCTAGGAACATTAGCCGAAACTCTAGATTTTTGAGTGGTGCAACCACTTCTACAACCAGCAATGTCCGTGTACCCCTATGAGATGAGATGAGATTCAATTTATTGTCAATATACAGTACAAGTACAGCACAGCGAAAAGTATTTTCGTATCTCACCAATGGTGCAAACATGTCAGTAAGGAGGATACATTATTTACAGTAGTACAGTAGTAACAGTAGAATGGGCTGAGCAGTAGTCAAGTGGGGAGACGCAGGGCGTCGCTGTGTACAAGCGCCTCCATCACATCCTATGTGGCATTGGCATTTGGCAGTGGTCACTGGTCATTGGCACGAGTATATGACTTATTAGTACCAGTAGGGGGCGCCAGAAACAGAGAGGGATAGTGCTCTTTCTTCTAATGAGAGAGAGAGAGAGAGAGAGAGAGAGAGAGAGAGAGAGAGAGTGGGGTGGTGGGGGGATTGCACCACTAAGTTCACACGGGTGTGATTTTTTTAAATAATGGGATGAATCTAGAGTTGCAATACCCTCCATTGACTCCGAATTCATCCAATTTGCTTTTGCGATCTGCTTGTATTAACGACGTCGTTAAACTCATCAACATTGCAGCTCTAGCTAGGCCACGCTTGAATGATCAATTATCAATCTGCCAAGCTTTTGTTTCATAAAAATCCACCGTAGACATGTTATGAGCTACCGGTACTTTCTGTCAAGACATTCTCTGCAGATGATTATTTTTCTAAGTGTTTCTAAGTGAGAGTGTGTGCTGTGTGACAGTGTGTGTGTGTGTGTGTGTGTGTGTGTGTGTGCGCGCGCAATGGGCTGTGTGTTAACAACATTTTAATTTGTGTTAAATTGTTCATTAAACGACACCAAAAAAAATAACAGATTTTTGGCAAGCAAGTGAAGCAACCGAGGTTCAATGTGGCTGTCTGTAGTGTACTCTGTAGCAGTGTGTAAAGTAGACTGTTTAAAACTCTTATTTTGAACAGAAGGGGATCAAACGTCGGCGTCCTGTCCGGAGCGGAAGCTGGATGTGTTGCAGTAGCTCCTGCTTTGCTTTCTGGTAGTAGTAGTGTATAAGCTGCTCGGCTGTGATGCCGCTGGATGATGGCTGCTTTCGGGATCCTAAGTTACGAGCACCGGCCTCTCAAGCGGCCCCGTCTCGGTCCTCCGGACGTCTATCCTCAGGACCCGAAGCAGAAAGAGGTCAGAATGTACAGAACGTGTCGCCTAAAAAGGGCCTGGAAAGCGAGTTATTTAGCGACAGAACACATCGACTGTCTGTGTGGCACTCAGGCAGGCTGGGGCTGCGTAGCGAGAGGCCGTGCACAGAAGAAGAGCTAGCATTAAAATGCTAAGCTAGCCTGCATTACAACAACAATGAGCAGCACAGGCTGCTTGTCAGTCGGTGTGTAGCGTATTAGCATCGCGACATCACTTCCAAAACAACCACTTGGCTAGCTGTTTGTTTGCTGTGTTTGCTAGGTCTATTTATCGACCTGGGCGCTGGGGCTTTTAGCTGTGCCGTGTTGTTTAGTGGTGCGTGACTAACTAAGAGTAGTTTGATCTGTAAAAGGAAGATGCTATTAGTGAACTATCTCTGGATTCTCTGCCACAGGTTTAAAGGGATCTTCGTGCTCTCATGTTAACCCTGATGTTAACTAGCTTAATGGAATCATCTAGATTAGAATGGAGTCTGGACGCAAGTGTCCCTCTAGTCTAGTCACAGTGGGGGAAAAAAAGGAAAACATTTAATACCCAACTTGAACTTAACAACCTTTGATACTGAGAGTTGGCGATTTTTCTTCTATTAGCATATATGTAAATGTGGTTGCTACCACGTAGTCATTTGCCATTTGGAGCGATACTCTGTCTTAAATAGCCACTGGAAAGATCGAAGATACAAAAACAGAAATAGTTGCTATTACAGCTTCATTTCATTTGCCCAAACTAACCTGAAGAACCAGTAGAAAACCTCTAAAGAACCACACACAGGGGTTGTGTGTTGTTAGATCAATATTGTTGTCCCTGTCCATACTGGCGCTGGTACTGTGGTAGTACACAGAGCATTCAGTCATTTAAGCATAACACATAAGACAACCACTTGGCTTTGTCACACAAACTTGTGTTATAACAACATAACTTTAATTCTGACTTTCTTTGTTTGGAAATGGCTTGTTTGTGTTGGTGCGTTTTGTCGTCATGCATGGCTTACTGGCTTCATGGGCATCCGTTCTACAAACCAGTGGTTCCCAAACTTTTTAGCTAATAAGACCCAGAAGAGAAATGGGATGTTTACTAGTGAAAATAGCAGAAGCTCACAGTCACAACACGTTTCAAGCGTGCTGATATGCTATTTCCACTACTGCTTAGGGAATTAGTTATTTATTTTATTCATTACATTTTTTTTTCAAATGTTAATTCGTTTTCAACTCATGAAAGTTTTGTGGACATCTTTAGAACATCTTTTAAAATATAAATTAATGGTAAAATGTAGGAAATTGAACATCCCACGAAAATGGATCCCACAAATGGGTCCCAGGCCAGTGTTTGGGAAACGGTGCTATAAACCAGTGACTCTTGTTCCAGGATGAATTGACTGCTTTGAACGTGAAGCAAGGATTCAACAATCAACCGGCTGTATCTGGAGATGAACATGGCAGTGCAAAAAATGTCAACTTCAACCCTTCAAAGGTAAGCAGTGCTGTGCAGTCAATGTCATACATGTTCCATTGCATGTTCTCTTTGCGTGGCTTCTGGTTTTATTTTGCCCCTAACACATCGCATTGTTTACTCACATTGTTCCACAGATCAGTTCGAATTTCAGCAGCATCATTGCGGAAAAGCTGCGCTACAACACATTCCCAGACACAGGGAAACGAAAGCCACAGGTCAACCAAAAGGATAACTTCTGGCTCGTCACTGCAAGGTCACAGAGTTCCATCAACAACTGGTTCACAGACCTGGCTGGGACTAAACCCCTGACACAATTGGCAAAAAAGGTAAAGCCCCCAGCCCCTATTTACCAATCATGTGGCTTGGCTTCTGTCCACATGCACTATCTTATAGATTAGAAGACAGGAAACAAGATCATGTGGGTATGCTGTGTACAACGCAGCTTTTGAATGATGCTTTCTATTGTTTTACGCTGTCCATGAAAATAATAATCATTCATTTTGACGCTGTGTATACGGTATATACAGTACATTGGGTCATTCATTGATTAATCATTGCCATTGAAATCTATCTTTATGAAGGTGCCGATTTTCAGTAAAAAGGAGGAAGTGTTTGGCTACTTGGCCAAGTACATTGTTCCTGTGATGCGCTCAGCCTGGATGATCAAGATGACCTGTGCCTATCATGCTGCCATTACGGAAACAAAAGTCAAGAAAAGACATGTGATAGATCCCTGTATAGGTAAGCAACCACAGTTATTGGTACTACTGTTTTTAAGGAAACCTTGGATCAGTTTGTGGTGAAGTCTGTCATGTACTGCCAGCTACCTTGGTTAATAATGAGCCATTGTAAAACACTTGGGCTGTGTTCACTGCAATGGGGGGAGAGATAAGATTGTGTTAACTTAACTACACTGTATGCGCTGTGCAGCCATGCGCTAAAGTCCTATATACTCTACGCTTCCAAAATACATTTTGTGTGTGTGTGTGTGTTCGCGTGCATGCATGGTGTCTGTCCACAGAATGGACCCAGATCATTACTAAGTACCTGTGGGAGCAGCTCCAGAAAGTGGCTGATTTCTACAGGCAGTCTCCCAGCCAGGGCTGTGGCTCCCCGCTGCCAGCCCCCCCTGCTGAGGTGGAGACGGCCATGAAGCAGTGGGAATACAACGAGAAGCTCGCAATGTTTATGTTTCAGGTCTGTTGAGTCTCTCCTGAGTCTATTATCTGTTTACTGGTGTAGCTTTATTATCCCTAAAACTCTCCCACGCCTACAGGTTTCAGAGCTACTGTGTGTCTTTTAAAAGAGAGCTTATCTTGTTTACATTTGTTGTTACAGGAAACAACAGGTGGTCCAGTAGTAAACACTGCAGGCAAAATATGCAGCTGACCAACTGTATTTCACGGTTATTTCCCAAAGCCTAAGGACAGCTAGCTACACACTTTACCACTTTTAAAGTGGTCAGGGAGTCATCCGAACGTTTAGCATTTCACAAAAGTCTCTTTCTTGAAATCGGTAGTCATAATATCGCGGTGGTTTTCACACTATATGATTGATCACCGACAAGTGATCACACACTGCAAGATATTTCACAAAACTCATCGCTAAAAATAGAGCCCTGCAGTGGCAGCGGGGTACCGCGTTGTACCCACAGGTAACAATGCAAATCTTGGGGGCGCGGCAAAATCCCACACCGTGCTTTAGTAAGATATCAATATTATATTAACACTCAATCAGAGGGGACCATAATTTCCGTTACTGGGTAGCATACACGGTAGCATATAGCCTATTAGCCTTGTGACTGTCTTTCTCTCCCCCTCTCTCCCCCTATCCATCTCTCGTGTGTGCTCCACGTGTACAGCGCAGCATAAAGACAAACTATTTCTATGTCCAATTCCTCTCAAATACCCCCCCCCCCCTTGCATACACTCAATCACACTCATTCTGTTTTCTAATTTTATTTGTGGATCTCAATGAAAAGAATGCAGGCTTATACAGGACTGTATGGTAATATTGGGGTAGCCTACTATGTGGGACTAAATGGCAAGATATGTTTTTGTTGTGGGCAGGAGAGACGGTCATGTCCAGCGACCCTCCCCTCGCCACCTGCTGTGTTCTCAATGGCTGTAGCACAGATTAGCTTGAGGAAGTTATTTCAAGCCCATTCATACTTGCCGAATCGGCCACAAATGTCAAATCTGCTAGATATCTAGTAAGTAGAAACGCTCGGGAAGGCATCACCGACCACTATTGTCGCGGCCGGATCTTCTCGCATTAAATCGAAACCTTGACAAGCAAAGTTTGATCTTGTGTCAGATCGGGGATTTGGTCGGCGAGCGCAAAAAAAGGCCCCCCAACAGCATAATCGGACCAAATATCTTGCAGTGTGTAGTAGCCATAACATAATATTAACTTGTTATTTTCATTTATTTGGCTTTGTTGTTACCAGGATGGTATGCTAGACAGACATGAATTCCTGACATGGGTCTTGGAGTGTTTTGAGAAGGTCCGACCTGGCGAAGATGAACTTCTCAGGTTGCTACTGCCACTCCTGTTACAGGTATACAAATCCATTCATCCATCCATCACCTCCTCAACTGCTCACATAGTATGTGCCAACATTTTTTTATCCAGGGAATGTTGGCTCAGCAACTTCATCCTTTGGCTGCCTGAGCTGCCTTGCTCAAAGGCAGTGCTGAGCAAACCATGAAGGCAATTGAACAAGGAAGGAAAGTCACTGCCATGGCATTGGGGTTGGCCCCGTAGTCCATCATGATGATCACATTTGCTGTGAAACAACCTGATACTAATGGGCTGTAACGCTTGAAACCCACAGGGTGCACAAGTGCGCAGGGGTCACTTTACACCCCCATGTTAAGGAATTGAAACACATTGATCACATGTCCGCTGTGGCCAGGTTTGGCAAGAACAGTCAGGCACAAACCTCTGTGCACAATTTTTGTTGGGTTCCCACCATAAGTTCAGACTGGCCACCCAAATCAAATCTTTGGGCTTTCCACATTGGAATCTGATTAGGTATATACAGTTTGTACAGCAAAAAAAACAGGGAAACCGATTTTGGGGACTCGGATGTGAACCACATTGAAATGCGATCTGATTTCTAAAGTTGTGTCTCAGTTTGGATACATGGAGACCGAAGCCTGATTCATACTTTATCGCAACAGTAACAGTGTTACTCACCCAAAAATGTCAGATCTACAAATTCCTGGTGTGGCAGCCACATTGTGAGCTAGTAGATCGACTAAAAGCCTAAAACGGATAGCCTTGTGACTGTCCCCCATTCCACAGTACTCGGGAGAGTTTGTTCAGTCGGCCTACCTGTCCAGGAGGCTGGCGTACTTCTGCACACGCCGTCTCAACCTGCTGCTGAGCGATGGGAGCATGGGCCCTGGCACGGGAGGACACCCGACCCACGGCATCTTGGCACAGCCGGGGAATGCCCTCCCGCCCACTCCGACCTCCCAGCCAGCGGGAGGGAACCAGCCCCAGACTCCATTCACTGACTTCTACATCTGCCCCCAGCACAGGCCTCTGGTGTTTGGACTCAGCTGCATGTTACAGGTATGACTCCTGCTTGAGACGTCCTTGGGGTTTAATATGTAAACAAGACTGATAATGCAGGTGTCTGTAGTCGAACGGTTCGTCTGTCTGACTTGACACATCCAGTGCAGCGGTATGACCGAGAGAGTGCTATTGCTTTTCAGTGTGTTATGATAACCTGGTTACTTTTGAGATGTTTGTGATGTACATGAGACGGAAATATTAATGCGATTCAGCTCGTAAAGCAATGGAGTATGGACATTGGGTGACTGCGAACAGAAGTGCAAAAATGATTAACTCATTAGCTATTTTGGCTACTTTCTCTTCCGGGCCGACGTGTGGCTATGCTTGACGTATCCGCCACGTGTGCGTATTCTTAACGTATCTGCCATGTGAGTGGTCCTAGCCAATCAACACGATGAGGTTACAAAGTACACATATAGAGTTATATATAATGGAGACGTCACCGGATTTCTCCTCCCATCCATTGTATTGAGTTGCTCAACCAGGCCAGCACATGAGGCGTTCTTCTGGGTTGGAACCAGTGTATTCTGGGATTGGTTATACCATACATGAACGCGCTGGGCCGTTCATAGCATTGTACGCGTTCACATATGGAGCATAGCGCGTTCACATATGGCCCATAGTGCCATGGCCCATAGTGTAATACCACTTTCGGCCACCATGTCTTTCACGCTTCAGTGTTTCCTCTCGGTGACATCTTTATTATATATACTCTACAGTACACTGAGGCAATGTGTGTGCAGATGCTTCATCGTGGTCAGTACAGGAGAGTCCGTCGTTCTTTTTTTGGGATGAAATAGTTAATGGAGCAATGTAGACGTAGGCATCCAATAACATACGGCTGTGAGGCAGTGTTGTTATGAGGCTTGGAGTGTCCAGAGGCCCAGTAAAGCAACCACACATGCGCAGTAAGGGTGAAGCTGTGGTATAAACCATGCAGGCGCAGTAAGGGTGTAACTGGGAAAATGCAAATGAACGCAAATAAAGAGTGTTCAGTTTGTTAATTTGGAAAAAGGGCTTTGTGGTGCCCTGCATAACATGATGGTCGATGTCTGTGTGCAAAATGCAGATGAACTGTGCAAGTGAAGGGGAGCAGGGGGGCTAGGACATACAGAGATACACACACGGACAGATACTTGCTTTATATTGTTAGGCCTGCTCTGTTTAACAGTAGGATTGTCCAAACAGACAGTATTATAATAGAAACCAATTCTTTCTGTTTTTTCTTTGCTGTTTTTTCCTGCAGAGCATAGTGCTGTGCTGCCCCAGTGCTTTGGTGTGGCACTACTCTCTCACAGACAGCAGGATCAAGACTGGCTCGCCTCTGGACCTTCTACCCATCGCCCCCTCCAACCTGCCTATGCCAGGGGGCAACACCACCTTCACACAGCAGGTAGCGTCGCCCTCAATCTTGATGTCACTCCTTTCAGAATGTTATTATAAAATTGATTGCTGAATCATTTTTGAGTTTGTTTTGCAATAACAAATTCCTCTTACACACCGTAGGTCCGTGCCAAGGTGCGAGAAATTGAAGAGCAGATAAAGGAGCGAGGACAGGCGGTGGAGTTCAGGTGGTCCTTTGATAAGTGCCAGGAGACCTCAGCGGGTAAGAAAACAATTCCCTCCACAGCCACCCTTGAGATGTCAGCAAATGATTGCAGCCCTTTCAGATGAAATGTGTGTACTATTATTACATTGCATTTTTAAACCGTTTCCCCCCCTGCCCTGTCCTCAGGTTTCACTATTGGGAGGGTTCTCCACACCCTGGAGGTTCTAGACAACCACAGCTTTGAGAAGTCTGACTTCAGCAACTCACTGGACTCTCTCTACAACCGGATATTTGGCTCTGGCCAGAGTAAAGATGGCCACGAGGTAAGGGTCAATAAAAGCATTCTCTGTGTCATAGCTGGAAAATGTGCATTTCAACTGGATAGGATAAAGACATGCTACATGTGCCCAAAAGACCACCAAAAGCAAATACACACCATGTTGAAGACACCCTTTTCATTATTCGTTATATAACAGGGGTGTGAAACTCATTTTAGGTCACAAGCAAGATTGGGCAAAATGTGACTTCATGTGGGCTGGGCTAGTTGTGACACTATTATTGGTCCGACAGTCGTTAGGCCGACAACCTACCTCAAACCATAACCGCAAGCATTGGAGCAGCGCATGTTCGAGTGCTAGTCTGACCGGTGTTCCCGCATGTTGGACTAATGCTCCGTCAGAATTACCATCGGATCACTTGCATGTCCGTGTCTCAGTCTTTTCTTTGCTTTTTTTGTTTCTTATGAAGAACATTACCTAGCAAGCATTACCTTTTTATAATTGGTATTCATATACAGCTGTGGCCTACAAGGCAATTGTGATGATATATGAGAGATTGCAAATATGCTATTTGGGTTTTTTAGGTAGCCCCACCCTTTCCATTAATAAACCATTTGAAATCTAACATTAGCAGACAGAAATATAGAACTAATGAACAAATAAGTAAATGTAGGCTAAACAATTACATATTTATTAAGATAAAGAGTAGAAGAGAAATTAACTGAAATGAAATGAACGAGGTTGTGACAATAATAAGTAACAAAACAAACAGACCACCAGCACTCACGGATCCCTCATCTATTGTGGGCAAAGTACACGTTTCAGCTATAAGCCATCATACTGATGATTGCACTTTCTTTTTTTTTTTTTTTTTTTTTACAATTTTATTTATACATTTTCAGGTTTAAAGACAAGACATACTTTACAAACAATCACATCACACACACATATACACATACACATATAAACCCTTCCCACCCCCCCCATTCAAAGTGATGATTGCACAGTTAGTTTTTTCTCTCAGTGAAGACTTGGAAACCATTCCACATCGGCGCAGGTCTCTGACATCACACTGTCATTATGCGTAACCATTACTCAAAGCTGTGAATATTTATAGCATTACTTCTTCACCTGCATATCGAGAAAAAACACTTGAAAATGATTCTGAAAATCCATTCTTTCCCTTGTCCCTGTTCAAGACATTAGCTGGCTTGCTCCTGTTGCACTTCCCTCCAATTTATTTTAATATGAAAGACCCTGCTAGTATTCAGTAGCACATTTGTTGCAGCCCTGCATAAACATTAAGCACCTGGTCGAGACACTGGACCGACTGAAGGTTGACATTCATGCACAGAGGGTGGGTAATTGCCTTCTTATCGTTTGTCTAAGTACACGCATCAAGCTGCCAGCAGCTGGCTACAGACGGGGACAGGGACGGGGGCAAGAGAGTGGCCTGAAAGCACAACACTGTTGTACCAATATGTGTATAAAATGGGGTTTAGCCCCCCCCCCCCCCCATTAGATAATAGACACTGGGTGAAATAATGTGTTGCAAAAGCTTGGGATAAAGAAAAAGATTAGTCAATTTAGCTGATTATTTATATACACACACACTCGCACTCAGACACACACACACACACACACACACACACACACACACACACACACGTGTGCGTGGTGTTTGCAACTTTGCATAAATCCATTGATACAAAATAATACATATAAATGTATAAAAACACAGCGTTCAGTGTTTTTTTTTACTTTTCTGTTCTCATCTTCAGATTTTTCTTTTCTTTCTGAAAGCATCAGCTTTGTGATGAATATATAGTGAATTGTAAGATCTCTGTTTTATCTTTGCTTCCACTGTTTGTTTGCCGTTTTCTTTTAGCTCTCTTTTAGCACTCTTCTTATCCATACAGGGTAGAATTAGTTTGAAGTTTCCACTATCAATAGCTGTACATTGGTCATCGTGAGAACTTAGACACTATGGTTTTGCATGAGGCATCCATCACATAATTCATGCATACTGTCTCACAAATTGCACATTAAAAATATTTTCATCTGTGAAATTTTCCTTTGCTTTGTGTGTGTGTGTGTGTGTCCAGATGTCCCCAGATGACGATGCTGTGGTGACCCTGCTGTGTGAGTGGGCGGTGTGCTGTAAGCGCTCGGGCAGACACAGGGCCATGGTGGTGGCCAAGCTGCTAGAGAAGAGACAGGCAGAGATAGAGGCAGAGGTGAGTCGGCCCCTGTCGCATCCATCCGTCCACGCCGGCTCGCTACAAGCTCACAGTGTGTCGCGTCGCTTTGTGAGCTTGTATATCTAGCGGTTTTCGGTGTGCACAACCAAGATTTATACGTTACACAGACATACTGACTGAGATAGACTGTTTAGCAGCCCCCTCTGCAAACTGACTGCCCTATCTCCTGCTCATACAGCCCCAACACACACATACACAATCTCATCCCTTGCACAGTTTTCTGTTTTTTCTGGGATTAATGACTACCACTGCTGTTCTGCTCTTAATGAGCCATTGTGCTCCCCGCTTGTAATGACTCTTAACAAGGGTTGCTACCACATGTAGGTAGAAACGGCTCTCGTTTATAAGCCCTACCTTTGTGGCTTCTGCGCCCTAGTAGTAAAACCAAATTCAGGTATGGCCATGGCATGTTCTCACCTATGGTTTGTTTTGTGTGTGTGTGTGTTTGCATTTGCAGAGGTGTGGTGAATCGGAGGTAGTGGATGAGAAGGGCTCAGTGTCTTCAGGCTCACTATCAGCAGCTACGCTACCAGTGTTTCAGGATGTTCTGCTGCAGTTTCTGGATACTCAGGCCCCCACACTCAGTGAGTTTTCATCTCTTTTTGAGTGGTGCAGCCACTCCAGAGAGAGAGTGTGTGTGTGTGTGTGGGGTACCAACAGGTGACAAAGTGGCACTGTTGAGGTTCACACTATTTGACCAGATGGCTATACTTTGGTCTTCATTTCTGACTTCAACATGCCTCTCGTTTAAAATATTAACGCTTCTAGAGAGACTTTATCGTAATCATTGTAAGGTAAGCAAGCAACATTATGCCTCCCGGTTTTTGTACGGAACGGAAGGGGGGGGGGGGGGCATTCAGAGTAAAAGCTGCCATATCGGCCCGGCACCCCGAGCTCCTATTTTGATGAAGGATTTTTTGTGATTTCCTTGGCATTTGAACCTTCCACTGTAAAGTCCTGTAATGTTGTCATTGTAGTAATTTGAGCTTATTCTGTTAATGTCAGTCTCTCCGGAAAACAATGCCACGGTTAGGGTCAAACTTTGTTGCATTTCTCTTCAACACATGCTAGTAGCAGTGTGGGTGGGAGGAGTGTTAAAGGGGTGAAGATGAGGCTGTAAACAACGTGTGTGTGTGTGTGTGTGTGTGTGCCTGTGTGTCTGTGTCCTTTTAGCCGAGCCAGGAAATGAGAGTGAGCGGGTGGAGTTCTCCAACCTGGTGCTGCTGTTCTGCGAGCTGATCCGTCACGACGTCTTCTCCCACAACATCTACATGTGCACGCTCATCTCCCGCGGCGACCTGGCCTCCGACGCCCACTTCCCCCGCCCCCGTTCCCCCAGTGACGAGCCCTCTGACGAATCTGAGCGCAAGGAACAGGACACGGGCAGCGGTGTCAAGATGGAGGCACGTCGGAAGCACCCCGTTTAGTTTTTTATGTGTTGTGTGATGAGTCATAGTGAAGGGGTGTTTGTACACTGTGGGAACCCGCTGGATGTGGGAGAATAACGTGAGCTCTCTGTGTTTATGCAACAGGACACTGGGCTGTCGGAGTCTATGGAGATCGATCACAACTCCAGCGCCAACTTTGACGAGGTAGGCACAGCGTTCAGTGTTTTCCGCTTATTAACTTTGACGAGGTAGGCACAGCGTTCAGTGTTTTCTGCTAATTTTAACACGTGTAACACTAATGTCGCCTGGAGCTCAAAGTCGTATTTAGTTAACCCATTAAAATTGGGAAAGCATCTGTGCCATTTTGTGTGTGTTCTGACAGATATGCCCATATATGTTTTTAAAATAAATTGTAAAATGGGGATCAGCAGCCTGAGCATCAGGGAAAGAAAAGATATAATAAATACATAAATAAACTAGTAAAGAAAAAAACATGGGCACCTCACGTATTAGGAGGGCAGTATCAGTCACCAGAAAAAAGGTTTTCGTTAAAATGGATGTTGAAGTTACAATGGGTTTGTATAGAAAGGGGGTGGGGCAGCTAAAATGTATATAAAAAAATCTAAATACTGAATCAAGCAACTTAAAAACTGTCCGGGTTGTTCACAAAAGCCTGAGTAGACGATAAAATTTAATAAAATAAAATAAGGTGAAATATCCCTTTAACCACATAAACTTGCGTCCCTGCCCTGGCCATGTCGTCATAGGTGAACATTCAGAAAATAGGCAAAAGTATTTGATCTACAAGCTCACAAGTGGCAACATGCTTTGGAGATCAGCTGTTTGAGGGTTTAAGTCAAGGAAGCTCCTCCCAGGAAAATAAAAAAGTTATGCGTTCTTGTGCCCATCATTTGAGCCACCTTTCTCCTTGCAGATGTTTTCTCCGCCTATGCACTGTGAGTCAAAGGGCAGCCCCTCGCCCGAGAAGCCCACCCTGGATCAGGACAGCAAGGCCGCCTGTAAAGACAAGGGCATGGACCCTGCCTTCCCACAGGTGTACGAGCAGCCACGCCACATTCAGTACGCCACCCACTTCCCAATACCTCAGGTAAGCACAGTCACTCACGGGCAGGTTTTTGTGTGTTGTCTCTGATATTGATTCGCTCAGCATCTCATTCATTCACAGTTTTCACACTATGCAATTTAACAACATAAACATCACAATATTGGATGTTTTAATTTACATTGGCACAGAAGAATGGCCGTCAGTATGATTTCACCTTTCTACCATGTCAGGCTGTCTAATTCCATGTTGTCCTCAGATTGTATCTCCTTTCCTGCAAACTCTGAACTCATTACACAAAACAAACAGAAAATGTTAGCTTTTTTGAGATGATAGACGCTGTTTACAAACCCCTGTTGAGATCAGTCAGCGCCAGCGGGGTAATGAGGTTGGGGTTGGCTGAGCTTTATGTATCGCATAGTCTTATCAGTGTTGTGTCTCATCGCAGCGGCATGCTTATCGAGTGCATCTGTCTTATGCGGATTGCGTTCTAATCTCTCTCTACCCAGGAGGAGAGCGCCAGCCATGAGTGCAACCAGCGCCTGGTGGTGCTCTATGGCGTCGGCAAGCAGCGAGATGAGGCGAGACATGCCATCAAGAAAATCACCAAAGACATCCTGAAGGTGCTCAATCGCAAGAGCACGGCAGAGACGGGTAATTGCAATTGTCGCCACTTGTCTCTCACATGACATTTTCTGTGTTGCGTCGATTTGTTTATATATATCAAAAATATAAAAAACAAAGGGCTTCTCAATTTTTGTAGTAATAGATATAATTACCACTACGAAAATATTCGATAGCTGCAGCCCTGCCATGCTTTTGTGCGTAATCCCCTGCTCTGATGTCAAGAAACCACTTGCTATCCCACTTTGACTGCTGGTCCACCTGTGATCTGATGATAACTCTCCAAAGTTATGTACTCATTAGTCTTCATTAAAATAAGTTTGCTTTTCCCCTTTTTAACATATACATTTTTCCCCCTCTTATTTCCTCACACTCTTCCATTCTCTACTTCATCAACCCCCTCTGGGGAGGATGCATCGTTCAATATTCATCCCATCCCATTTCTATGCTAATGGAAGTCATCTGGCTTGCAGGCATTTTATCTAGGATGCGTGTGACCTTATTACGGTGATTTAAGATTTTCCAACTAAGTTATAGTTGCGTAGATTTAAGTGCTCTGGTGTCGCTGTAGCACATTCCTTATGTGAGCCGATGACCTTTAGGCACAGTAACACTTGACCACGTTTCCTTTTCCGATTATTTTTAATGCCATCCCTTTCAGATGAAGCTCCACAGTAGCCAGGTTGTATTGAAATATGCCAACGGGTCATAAATTGGCATATTAAACTCAATTTTAAAGATGGCTCATTTGACAGACTGAAAGAAAAAACAACCTTAAACAATTCACCATCTTTTTCTTGCCTCTCCGTCTTCCTTACTACTTTTTTAGGAGGCGAAGAAGGGCAGAAGAGGAAGAGGAGTAAGCCCGAAGCCTTTCCCACTGCAGAGGATATCTTCTCCAAATTCCAGCATCTCTCCCACTTTGACCAGCACCAAGTCACCTCTCAGGTAAGACCAGACATCTGTAGTCCACTTTGACCAGCACCAAGTCACCTCTCAGGTAAGACCAGACATCTGTAGTCCGAGTCACTAAACTAATTAAACCATTTGAATATAAATGGGATCGTATTGCTGACTGCAGCATTTAAATGTAGTCCTGGGACCATATAAACAGAATTAAATTGTCTTTGCAAGATGCACTGAATACTGGATGATATTTAACTGATGATGCCATTGTGTAAATGGCAGTTAAAATGATTTTAATTAGCCAAAATTTGGCTAAAAGTGGTGAATAGTGAAGATAATAAGTTTTGGAAATCTTTTAATGACATTCCCAAAACAGGAACACCAGGTTGAAAGTGGTTTAAGGGTCTCAGATGTCAGAAAATAAATCAAGTTTTAACATTTTATATGTAAGAAAAGGATATCCATCCAGTAACAACCATGATGCAATAATCTTTCTATTAACATGCTATAAAAAGTGTTTTGATGCCAAGGACCTTTTTTGTACACGGTCAAGTGTGTTTATTTTGTGATCATCATGCTTGTGCAGGTGTCCAGGAACGTGCTGGAACAGATCACCAGCTTTGCCTTAGGGATGTCCTATCACCTGCCCCTTGTCCAGCACATACAGTTCATCTTTGACCTCATGGAATACTCCCTCAACATTAGTGGCCTCATCGACTTTGCCATTCAGGTATAAACACCACTCTTGGGACTGGAAAGGGACCTGTTTTTTCTGTGTGGGCGTATGGGGGGGGGGGGGGTCTCCTTTCAACACACAAATCGCACATTAGGACTTGGCCATGCAAAAAGATTTCAGTAATGAGATTTTATTTTTGCTTCAATCCATGATGTGTTGTGTGTGTTTGTTAGCTGCTGAACGAGCTGAGCCTGGTAGAGGCGGAGCTGCTGCTGAAGTCGTCCAGCCTGGTGGGCAGCTACACCACTGGCCTGTGTCTGTGCATCGTGGCCGTGCTGCGGAGGTACCACTCCTGCCTCATCCTCAACCCTGAGCAGACGGCACAGGTGTTTGACGGGTACGTACGTCCGGCGCAACCCTCCCAACATTTTATATCAGTGGTTCTCAAACCTTTTCGTGTCAAAGACCTCCAATCTGCTGTATTGGAATAGCCAACATATAAGTGCATGTAGTGGTTAAAGTAATTGTGATGCTATGTTAACTACTTTTGCTGTCTTTCTCGCCCCCCTAGTGGCGAAAAATAAAACTTCTGGGAACTCAGATTACTTTTGCTGTGGACCTCCTGGAATTACAGTTACAATGTCCTGATGTAAAAGAAAATAATTCAAAAGAAACAAATGAGGCTGTATGTATATGGGCAATCTAAATCTTTTGGAAATCATTTTTGTTTTGTTGAAATTGATAAGTAAATGTAATGGTCGTATGGCACACTGACTATGAAGAAAATAAAAACATGGCATTTTGATGTCAAAAGGTTTTCCGACCCCTGATTTAGTCGCAAGCTCTTATGCTTTCCATTGGTTAAATATTTATGAAACCTGCAGACTTTAACCACTTTCAAGAGGTTTCTGGAGTTCTCGAGTATCAAGTTTGAAGTGGTTACGGATGGCGCATGCCGTGTGGAATCCATGAGCATTGTTGAATGTTTTCTCAGGCTGCGTATCGTGGTGAAGTCAGGCGTGAACCCGGCAGACTGTTCCTCAGCAGAGCGCTGTATCTTGGCCTACTTGTATGACCTCTACACCTCCTGCAGTCACCTCAAGAGCAAGTTCGGAGAAATCTTCAGGTAGAGAGAGAAAAAAAGTTAAAACCAAAAAACACTTCAGTAATCCACATAATTGTGTATCGTCCTGTAACGGGTTCTAAGTGTCCTCCCCTTGTGCCGTCCCCAGTGAGTTTTGCTCCAAGGTAAAGAACTCCATTTACTGCAACATCGACCCATCGGACTCCAACATGCTGTGGGACCCTGGGTTCATGATGGAGGCCATCGCCAACCCCTCAGCACACAACTTCAACCACTCCATGGTGGGCAAGATCCTCAACGACAGCCCCGCCAACCGCTACAGTTTTGTCTGCAACGTGCTCATGGATGTGTGCGTGGACCACCGAGACCCTGAAAGGTGCGTCGGTATTGTTTTTTGTGTCACAGACAATTCGTTTTTGGGGAGCGTTTAATGCACACCGTGTTGCACCCATTGCACAACTCAAGGTCAAAATGACTTATAGCTACTTTAAAGTGAAGTATCACCGGCTTGGAACCTAAATACCTAACATATTGTTTTAAGCCCTAACCACACCAAAGGGTCACCATGCAGCTCCTTGGGTCCAAATGGTTGCAAGGAGTTTCAGTTAACGCTAAAACCGTCTTGACTGTTTGGTGTGCTTTGGGCCATTAAATTCCATGCGTTGAATCACTAGGGTCAACGTGCAACAAGACATCACACTGCACGGACAACGCTAAAAACGTCTTGACCCTTTGGTGTGGTTAGGGCTTTAGGTGTAGTTTTCTGGGATTTAAGTAAAACAATAATCTGTATTTCATATTATTTTACAAAAATGTCTAATGATAAGTTGATAGCATTTTCCTTATTACATTTTTGTCCAGTTAGTTTATCGTTAACACTTTGCGAGTGTGATTTTACTCTCACTAAGTCTTCAGGGCCATGCCAATGAAACTCTAATCCAAACAAAATGGTCCCTTTTAGTTTCATGTCATACAACACCACAGACTGATTTGGCTTTGTGTCTCCAGAGTGAACGACATTGGGATCCTGTGTGCAGAGCTGACGGCTTACTGTCGCTCTCTCAGTGCCGAGTGGCTGGGAATCCTCAAAGCCCTCTGCTGTTCCTCCAACAACGGAAACTGTGGCTTCAACGACTTACTGTGTAATGTAGATGTAAGTGCCCTAGAGAAATACAAAAGAAAACCTTACACCTGGCTCACGTTGTGTGTATAATTATTATGGAGGACTTGTACTTGGGGGTATTAGTTTTTCTTTCTTTTTTACATTTTCCGTTTTGAGTGGCTGGGATTTCCGTTTTGAGTGGCTGGGACACTCCTTATTGGTTGAATTTAATGTTTATAGAGCATATCTACCGTCCATCATATAATATAATTTTGGATAAACGAAATCCCTTTGTTTTAAATTAAGTCTTTGCCATGCAGCTCACTAGCTTAGCCGTCCGTCTCTATTTGAGTTCTTCCGATGTTTGTTAATTTGTGGACAACATAAACACTGGGTTATGCACCAAACTACATACAAGGCATTTTGTAAAGCTGATCTGTTGTCTTCCTGCCGTTCTGAAGGTGAGTGATCTGTCCTTCCATGACTCGCTGGCAACCTTCGTCGCCATCCTCATCGCTAGACAGTGCCTGCTCCTGGAGGACTTGGTTCGGTGTGTAGCTATCCCCTCCCTGCTGAATGCCGGTAAGTCGCAGGGTCTCTCGGGTCTCCATTATGAGTCAACAAAACAAGTTGAGTAATAATGAGAAAGCTTTGTGCTGCTGCTCCCGTCTTGAGGGACGATCACAGCGAGGTTTCTCTACAGAGGCAGACGCTTCAGAAAGCCCTTGGCAAACAGGGGCTGTGTTGTTGTTGCAGCACTACCGCTGTACTTGGCACTCTTGGTTAAAGTACTGACTGGTGGTACAATTCCACGCTGAAAATGTTGACACTTTCATGTGTCTATAAAACACTTTAAAGACAAGCCACAAGGGAGGAGAGCACTAACGTATCATAGGAAAACAAAACGATGATTTGGCTGACCACCTGTTTCTAGTGATGCATTCTAAAGGAATGTGTTTCTAGCTACTCGTCGTGGCGCATTGCGAGCTTCATCAGCTATTGTTGCTATTCGCCGTGTGCTTTAGTAGCTAAACAGTCCACAGTAACACCCGCATTACAGTTTTGACTTAGTCGGTTAACTTCACAACATCTATATTTATACTTTCCCAGTCACCAGCATGTTATAAATGAGTTAACAGTCTGCCACAGCCTGTCTGCTAGCCCTTTGAAGGAATACCAGGCTATGTAATGCATTACCTTCATATGAGAAGAGAGTAAACACAACCCTGTTTGATGTGGGTCCATGGTGACTATGTGTACACTGTGTGCTGGCCACAAACCTGCCTTTCTCCCCCCTCCTCTCTCCCCACCCACCATTACTGTAGCGTTTCCCAGCTTGGAGACAAAGCCCCGATTCAGCCACGCTGTTTGGTTGAGGTCTGCCCGATTTTATTGCGCCATTACCGCATACCAAATGTCACAAGTGCTGTTATATGGCAGATGCTTTTGTTATGGCTTTCATATTGGTTCTGTGAAAAATGCCACTTGGTTTTGGTCTAAATTTAGCTATTCGATTTGCCTTGCCTGCTTGAGAAAGGAGGAGGAAAAAGGTGAATTCGGGCCGTGTGCACTGACAACACTCACAACTCTAATGTCTGTTTGTTTATGTGCTATGTCACCCCCATGCAGCCTGCAGTGAACAGGACTCTGAGCCAGGAGCCAGGCTCACCTGCAGGATCTTGCTGCACCTTTTCAAGACGCCCCAGCGCAACCCAGTCCCCCAAGACGGTGCCAAGTCAGGTAGCAAAACACAACCTGTTGTTGTGCACATTTGCACACATAACCATCGCTGTCGGTCGGGAAGAAACCTTGTATCTCAATATTTAAACTTTTTATGACTCAAGGACGATTCTCGCACCTTCACGATTTTTCAAAAATGTAAAAAAAAAGAATAGCAGATTTACCCTTCCGCGCTGCCAGCTTGTAAATCTGCTATTTATGAACAGCCAACGCTAAAATAAAGAATGACACATATTCCCAGTTTTGATAGGTTAATACTTTGACATACAACGGTGTTGTACAAAAGTTAGAGTTAGTTAAATAGCTGATCTACAAGCTCACAGTGAGGTTCTAGATCTGCTATAAAAAATAAATTACCGTAAGTGGAAGTGGTCTGTTTGTTTTATAAACATTTAACGAATGAAAAGTAGTAACGAGTTTGAGGCTAAATACCAACTACATTGGAGCCTTTGGAACACAGAACATATTTTCTTTTCCATGTCCATAAAAGTAACGGGGATTGGACGTTGTACAAGGTTTCCTGGTCAGCAACGGCGATATACGCCACATGTCCACTTGTTTGTGTAGCCACCTGGAAGAAAACGGTGTCATTTAATTTTGCCCCCTTCACACTGCTGTGCTGATTCATGGCTGATTTCGGTTGCAGAGAAATCTCCAGTCGGCATCCGGTCGTCGTGTGATCGCCACCTGCTGGCTGCCTCCCAGAACAGCATCGTTGTGGGAGCAGTATTTGCAGTCCTCAAGGCTGTCTTCATGTTGGGTACGGCTCTTCTTTTCTACTGTTGTATTATTGAGCATGTCGCTGGAAGAACTACTTTGTTTACTTGGGTAAAAGTGGGAATCAGAATCAGGCCTGTCACAATTATTACATAGTCTAGTGTCAATTACTTGAGAAAATCACAAATCATTTTGCATAATCGTTCGTTCCCATGTAGAAGAATATCATATATAAAACAAAAATTGTGGAAATAGCAGATCTACAAGCTCACAACAAATCGCGACGTGTTGTGAGCTTGCTTTTTTCTTTTTTACTTTTTAGTTAAAAAAAAAAGTTTAAAGTATTTTTTGTATATTTATGTTTGTCATATTGCCCTGTGCAACTTAAAAACAAAACAAAACGGGAATGTCATTTGTATTCCTATGTTCCAGTGTTCAACGACAATTCTAATTTGTCTGGCAGTTTATAACATCATTTCTGTGGTCTTGACAAACAAATGAATACATAGTACTGTTTAATATTATATAGTCCCACTCATACTGGGTTAGGGCACTTCCTGTTTTCGGTGTCTTTAAGTACAGTATTACCACTGAGTACTTAAGTTTCTACCACTGCATATTGTTCCATCACATGGTATACAGAACAGGACGTTCCATGTGTTCTCCATATTGTTCCATCACATGGTATACAGAACAGGACGTTCCATGTGTTCTCCATATTGTTCCAACACATGGTATACAGAACAGGACGTTCCATGTGTTCTCCATATTGTTCCATCACATGGTATACAGAACAGGACGTTCCATGTGTTCTTCATATTGTCGTAGGTGATGCAGAGCTGAGGGGATCAGGGCTGTCTCATCCCGCTTGCCTCGATGACATATCCGGAGGACGCACCGTCTCCATAGAGACGGCTAGCCTGGATGTGTATGCAAAGTATGTTCTGAAGAGCATCTGCCAGCAGGTGAGGAGGATATCCACACACACACACACACACACACACACACACACACACCTAGTGGGATTTATTATTGGGATGGATGTAGGTCAGGCAGGCTTTTGTCGGTATCAGCCGAGAACGCGGGAGTCTATCCCTGTTACGATGTCCTACACTTCTTGGAGATGGATTGCTGTGTAGAGCCACACCTACCATCAGCTCCCAGTACTTAACCTGAGGTGTAGCGCCACACCTACCATCAGCTCCCAGTATTTAACCGCACGACTTGCCACATCATCCCAAGCCGTGCTGCTCATATGCTGAGTTATCGAATCCATGACGTTGTGGTCTGAAGGCGAGAGCTTTACCGACCGAGCTATACATTGGGAAATTGGGATTCGAGTCTCTAGAATAGATAGTACCTGATGTGGACATCCTTGATAATAATTTATGGAGTTCAATCTAATATTCTAGTGAAATTTAAACTCTCAAAAGATCGGATAATACCTTGACTCAGACGCAATATTAAATGATAATGTAAATATTTGTTTACAGCGCTGTAACATTCACACAACATCCATGTTACTTCAGCAGAGCATACAGATGGACTGACAGGCTTTCCCTGCCTGTCCACTTGTAATAAATAATTAACTAGTTTCTCATAGTCGCAAAACAAAAGCTGTCTCTTACTCCTGCAGCAGTGACCCTATAGCCAGGATACTCCTTGAATACCAGACTTACCGTAAATCCTCCAATAAACTCCTCCTTTCTATTAATTACCGGGCCCCTATTAATCACCGGTGATGGTGTTGAATTAAGTAATACATTCCGGCCTCCTTTTATGAGCCGGGGTTTTTTGTGCTTTTTTTCCCCCAAGTGCCGTATCTGTTACTTTCGCTGCTCTGGCTGGCTGTGCCTGCCTGTCACGTCAGCGTCCACTGTCCAGATGCCGTGGCCGCGCTGCTCGGCTCGCACACAATACAACAACAAAGTTAACTTCGGGAGAGAGCCCCCACAGGTCTGCCCTTCATGCAACGAACGTTGGTTCGATAAACGGCAGATCGATGAGCTCATGGGGGGTTTTGCAGCCTGGCGCAGCCCCATGCGCCTTGTGGATCTCTCATTTTATGGAACGAACGTACCACCGGTATGCTGTTAGCATATGCTGTTAGTCTCTCTGGGCGAGTTCGGAAATATCACACCGGAGGGCACTCGCCTATTAGTTTGCATTGCACAGTGGGCTCAGTGCGCTATTTCCGAACGCACCCTCTCTCTCTCTCTCTCTCTCTCTCTCTCTCTCTCTCTCTCTCTCTCTGACGTTCTCTCTAACACGTCTCTCTCTCTCTCTCACGCACGTTACGTCTTTCTTTCTCTCTCTCTCTCACGCGCGTTACGTCTCTCTCTCTCTCTCTCTCTCTCTCTCTCTCTCTCTCCCTCCCGTTGAAGCACTGCAGTATTGCACTGTTCTGATTTGATATTACCGGTATATGAAATAGCCTATCATACATTTTATTTTTATGTTATTATTTGCATCTGAACTTGTCAGTAGCCTAACTGTAGAACTTTACCACAGTACTGTGGTAGTCTATCTCAGTTGAAGTTATATACCGGTATATTTGTGAATGTGACCAGATTTGACTGAGGGACTGCCATTGTATTTTTATGTTTTTCATGTCATATGAAAGAAGGGAATCATATAGCTTCAAATGATAATGACATTGGTTATTCAAGTTAAATTGATGTGTTGATGTTATTATGGTATTTACCATAGGCAATATGCCAATAATGGAAAAACAGTTAAAATGACCATGGAGCACCTGCAACTGCACTGTTCAATATTTCACGAGGACTTGGTTTCAATAGGCTACATGAGCCCAATACATTTTACTGTGTTCTAACTGACCCAAAATGTGATTTGTTCATTATGATCAGTTTGAAAAGTAGAAATACGGGCCTCCTTCTTATAGCTGCCTCCTTCCAATAAAAGCCCGGTATCTTGATCGGTTGAGACAAATAATAGCCCGGGTTCCTAAAAGAGGATTTACGGTATCTAAGTCTAGGCCCCGTTTCTCAGCTCACAGCTTTTTAGGAAAACAAGCGCATCAATGCTAACTAATACACGTATATACTTTTGCTTCATCATAGTGTTGGATATTGCTTTGTTTTTGGGATGCAACTAAGTCTCTAGCATACTCGTGAATCGGCAGGTTTTCTTAAGTTTGCCTGCTTTAGCTATCTGGCGTTTTGGATTTACTGGAGGATGTAATAAGGAATTGTTGTAAGTTGTTTTGACAAGCAATACAATTATTTTATAAAGGCAGATATCACTGACGATGTGACGTACAGATTAGTACCAACACCAGAGACATGCAAATGTCCTAGAGGTCTGATGTGGAAAAATCATGATCTGTATTACAGTGATATCACGCTGCAGGCATGCAAGGTTCTATTTGTAGTGCGAGGCACAAGTCACCCCTGGCCTGTGTTGTTTTTATCACAACTCAACTGTGGTTGGCTTGTTTGGCATGAGTCACGAGTTTTCATTATACTTTGGCTCAGGCTTAACTTGGGAGCCGGCGATGCATGAAATGAAATAAGATTCCTTAACTCAGTTCCTAGAGCCAGGAACAAATCTGAAATTGTACTCACTGAGTACTTGCTCACCTCCCCACTTTTCTACATAAAGTTCTCAGTTGCCATGACTGATTTCACTTATTTGGATTCCATAGAAGCCAGTATGTAGTCTATGGAAGCATGTTGTATCTACAAGCTCCCCTCGTGTGTTTCATATTAAAGCAACGATTACAGCCTCGTTGGAACAGCATGACTAAAAACATCATTTTACATATTGTGTTAATTAACCATTGCCTGCTAGCATTTATTGAAAAATTAGGATCTAATTCACGCCAGCATTTTTGAAATTTGAGCTCTTATTTTGAAAAGCCGCCATTTCCGGTCAGTTAGCAGTAGACCTAAACTTGGAATCTACACGGAGCTGGGCCGGCCTTATTGAGCTCTGGGGAGCTCCACATCGTCAGATCTGTGCCGTCAAAGAAACGTTGTTTTGACCAAAAATGCCATCTGGGACAAGGAATATGAGATACAGGCGTTTGAAAGAAATGGATTATTATGGCGACGGCGATCTAAAATGGACGTTCCAGTGTTGTGCTAACACAGCTAGCTAACCGGCTAACGTGAGTAGCATTATGGGTCGCTCGATCGAATGCACTATAAAAGCACAATTGACTTAGATCGTCGCCAATGGCACTAAGCGTCAGTATCAAAATTAGGCTTCAATTGACAAAGGTCTTCGCCAATGGCACTGAAAGTATTAAAGGCGCAGTGAAACGGAAATGGTGAACAACATGAAAATGGTGTTTCCACATGAAACACCGGTCTGAAGTTTCTGAACCAATCAGAGTGTCGCATCCCTTCAGGCGATGGGACGGTAGCTAGGGACGGTAGCTCTGCTATGCGCTACAGCGTGGTGTGTGTTTGTTTACAAATCAGACGGTCGCCCAGCACAACCAGTTTACTGTTACGTGGCTTATTTCTACCCTATAATGTTTTCAGAAACATATTTTAGCGTGATGATTAAGTTGAAACCGAGTAATACAATGTTATCTTGAATGGAAATAATAACGGAGTAATCTGTAATCGGAAGCAGCTGTGTTGCATGGATGCGCAGATATGGGGAATTAAACGGGTGAGCTTCATTTTTATTGGATTTTATCGATGTGTATCTCTACACGTCATCACGCAGCACGTTTTCGTTTTAATAAATAAATAATACAATCGTTTTTATGGACCTTTGATATAAAAACACACAGAAATGAGAATTTTCCCATTTTTTTGGCAGCCATTGTTAGGTATGCCCATATGATGACCACGGATATGGTCTAAAAGTGTGAAAAACGTCTTTTTCATTTCACTGCGCCTTTAAGTGGATAGGTTGGGGGCTCCTTTCAACACTTATTCACAAATCGCACATTTTCTGCCGTGAGATTTTTTTTTACTTTAACCCATGCCTCTCTCTCTCTCTCTCTCTCTCTCTCTCTCTCTGTGTCCTGTCCTCCAGGAGTGGGTGGGTGAGCGCTGTCTGAAGTCCCTGGCCGAGGACAGCAGTGCCCTGCAGGACCCCGTGCTGAACAACATCCAGGCCCAGCGACTGCTGCAGCTCATCTGCTACCCACACCGCCAGCTGGACAGCGACGACGGGGACAACCCTCAGAGGCAACGCATCAAACGCATCTTACAGGTGCGGGAAGGAAGAGTCACCATTGGGGGGGGGGGTCCCTTATTATAATAATAATAATAATAAACAGACTTGGAAGACTTGGTCGACAGATGTGTTGGAGAAGACCATGAATGGACCAGTATAAAATAAAGGACTGCCGCTCACTGTCCACTTTTTCACTTGTATATAAGTGAGGGGCGCTCTTATCATCATACATCATCTCATTCCAGCCAATTACAATTTGCGTCCTCACCTTTGTCATCAATGTTTGTGTTAAGCAATATTTGTGTTTACACAAACACTAAAAATTGTCCAGTCAATGGCATTTTAATGTTTGTAGGACAAAGTTTGTGGGCACACACATCAAAAGCTGGACATAGGAGGGGCTAGCGCCCCTCAGACATCTGTCTGCAAACCACGGCCACTTAGGAGACCATTTGTGATTGACCAGTTTGTAGAATGGGTACAGTTCAACGAAAGTACAGGTCAATACAAAGTCTGCTAAGAGGATGTGCTGACCCAGAACACACTTCTATGCAAAAAAGTAAATCATTATATACATGGTTAGAAAATAAGGGAAACTGTACAGTATACAGAATAAGAAATCACACCCGTGTGAGGGGTGCTCTTATCGTACATCATCATGACGTAAAATACACTGTCTATTTTTTGCTTTATATTATCTGTCAGTAAAATTGTCCATTCATTGTCAATGGAAATTTTTATGTTTGTGCACACGCATCAAAAGCTGGATATAGGAGGGGCTAGCGCCCCTCTAAAATCACACCTGTGTGAAGTGAGGGGCGCTCTTATAATCATACGTCATCATGCATCGTCTCATTCTCAACCAATCACACCGGCCAACTTTTGTCTTCAATGTTTTGTTTACACACTTTTGTCTTCAATGTTTGTGTTTACACAACCACTCAAAGCTGGGCATAGCTACTGTAGCGCCCCTCAAAAATGAAACATGGTTTGCTGTAGTCAATACTACTTTAATTTTCTTGAATCCTTTCTTTGATGTTAATGCTACTATGCTAAATGGTCTGTTTAGGCTTGAGCATTGGGTCTTTTCCTTGTCCTTTTTTAAAGTTTCGCCCTATAATGACATGCCCAAAATAGGGATACCAGGTTGAAAAGGAATAGACTAGGACCTGTAAAGTTCAGTAAAGATTGTCATGCTTTGACCATTTCCCATCATCTGTCTTTTTTTTTAAAGGAGTATTATTTTTCAGTCAGGAGACTGTAGAGAGAGATGGAGAGCTCACTAGGAGCATATGTTCTGTTAACTAACTCGCTGAGTGACCAGGCAACCCAGTGAACCCTCTCATCACACTCTCATCAAGCGACAACCCACACATGCATTCTGTCACGGTTATTGAAAATTGAAATGTCTTTGTCGATTGTATGGACTTGTGAAGTACTGCTGCCCTCTTCTGGTGGGGACACAGCAGTGTTGTTGATAGCTGCGGTGTACAGACTGTTGCATGAGGATGGCGCTACAAAACCGTTGCTTATTTTACGGCTTCTATAAATCACGGCATTCCTTGAAAAAAGCAGCACGAGAGATTATGAGTCTAACGTTAATGCTCTGTTTCCTTGCTGTAGAACATGGACCAATGGACGATGAGACAGTCGTCCCTAGAGCTGCAGCTGATGATCAAGCAGAGCACTACCAATGTAAGTCCCAACCTACTTGTCATGTACCTAACCATAATGTATTTTGTGTATGAATTTAAGGCTGTATATATATAACAGTGTTGTCTTTTTGAACTGCAATACACTGTATTTATACTATATTTGGTAAAAGATGTTGTTTGATTGGTGTCACTTGAGTCCAAGGATCTCTTTTTCGAACAAATTCTGGCCAAAATGGCAGCATTTATAAATACAAACCTACAAGGTGTGCAAAGACATGAATGGAATACTGTGTGATTGTAATATGATCATTGTTTGTGTGTGCGTATGCACATGTTTCCTTGGACAGGAGCTGTACTCTCTTCTAGAGAACATAGCCAAGGCCACCATCGAGGTGTTCCAGAAATCAGCTGAGATGAACTCCAGCAACCCCTCAGGGAACGGAGCCACGGGCACAGCCGGCTCCGCATCCAACAATAACGGCACCAAGATGAAGCCTATCTTGAGGTCTGTTTCTTTCTTGTGTCATTCTATACCAGTCTCAAGTCACTATGGATCTTAAATTGATTTATTTTCCATCCATTTCACATCCCATGAAGCCCATGAATTCATGGAGATTGTTTTTTTGTTTTTGTTTGCGGCATACTGAGTCTCCTATTGACCGATGACCCGGTCATCATACTGAGTCTCCTATTGACCGATGACCCGGTCATCATACTGAGTCTCATATTGACCGATGACCCGGTCATCATACTGAGTCTCATATTGACCGATGACCCGGTCATACTGAGTCTCCTATTGACCGATGACCTGGTCATCATACTGAGTCTCCTATTGACCGATGACCTGGTCATCATACTGAGTCTCCTATTGACCGATGACCCGGTCATCATACTGAGTCTCCTATTGACCGATGACCTGGTCATCATACTGAGTCTCATATTGACCGATGACCCGGTCATCATACTGAGTCTCCTATTGACCGATGACCCGGTCATCATACTGAGTCTCCTATTGACCGATGACCTGGTCATCATACTGAGTCTCCTATTGACCGATGACCTGGTCATCATACTGAGTCTCATATTGACCGATGACCCGGTCATACTGAGTCTCCTATTGACCGATGACCCGGTCATCATACTGAGTCTCCTATTGACCGATGACCTGGTCATCATACTGAGTCTCCTATTGACCGATGACCCGGTCATCATACTGAGTCTCATATTGACCGATGACCCGGTCATACTGAGTCTCCTATTGACCGATGACCTGGTCATCATACTGAGTCTCCTATTGACCGATGACCTGGTCATCATACTGAGTCTCCTATTGACCGATGACCTGGTCATCATACTGAGTCTCATATTGACCGATGACCTGGTCATCATACTGAGTCTCCTATTGACCGATGACCTGGTCATCATACTGAGTCTCCTATTGACCGATGACCTGGTCATCATACTGAGTCTCCTATTGACCGATGACCTGGTCATCATACTGAGTCTCCTATTGACCGATGACCCGGTCATCATACTGAGTCTCCTATTGACCGATGACCTGGTCATCATACTGAGTCTCCTATTGACCGATGACCTGGTCATCATACTGAGTCTCCTATTGACCGATGACCTGGTCATCATACTGAGTCTCCTATTGACCGATGACCCGGTCATCATACTGAGTCTCCTATTGACCGATGACCCGGTCATCATACTGAGTCTCCTATTGACCGATGACCCGGTCATCATACTGAGTCTCCTATTGACCGATGACCCGGTCATCATACTGAGTCTCCTATTGACCGATGACCCGGTCATCATACTGAGTCTCCTATTGACCGATGACCCGGTCATACTGAGTCTCCTATTGACCGATGACCTGGTCATCATACTGAGTCTCCTATTGACCGATGACCCGGTCATCATACTGAGTCTCCTATTGACCGATGACCTGGTCATCATACTGAGTCTCAGGAATGCCACAAAAACAAACAAATCTCAAATTCATAATAAATTATATTTTGTTTGGGTGAACTACTCCTTAAACCATATAGCCTCTTGGTGCAAACGTTCGCAGGCAGATTTTCAAGATTTACTTCTAGATGTATTTTTTCCAGCAAAGAGATTTGGTGTAGAGGGGGGAAAAAACAAGGGAACCACCAAGTATAGACCCCATGTAACCCGGTCAACTAACTATATAGGGTCAACTTAAAAGTGGCTAACTTAACTTAAATCCTGTCTGCTTGGTTTTGCTTCTACTGTACCGTTAGTAAGACTTTTCATTTGTGGTGCAGTTCGTCAGAGCGCTCTGGTGTGTGGCTGGTGGCTCCACTGATAGCCAAACTGCCCACCTCGGTGCAAGGCCATGTGCTGAAGGCAGCCGGGGAGGAGCTGGAGAAGGGGCAACACCTGGGTTCGTCCACACGCAAGGAGAGGGACCGGCAGAAACAGAAGAGGTGCGTTGCGTCTTCCACCCCATCCTTGTTTTATCATGTTTGTATTTTCCATAATAGACTTGGAGCCCCATTATGAACGTCATATGACATATAATATGACAGATTTTAAGAGATGGAGGAGTGGCCATGTGGTCATTTTGCAATTATGAGCACGGTAAGATGCGCTCTCCGACACCCGTGGCGTGCGCAAACTGGCCTTGAATTAGTCATGGGTGCTGTAGAGTCTACAGCAATGATTTGCAGTGGCACTGGTGCTCCCAATTATATTTTTAGATCGCACAGATTCAAATTCAGGCGCATTTGCGACAAAAACGCTCGCAATTTCGAGCCCTTATCCCCATGCATGCAGTCAGAGTTCATAGTTTTAAAGAATGTATAGAATGTGCTGTGCAGAATGTTATTTGACTATAGATCTTTAAACCGACAAGTTCTCACCCTCCTTTGTGCCAATGTTGCACTGGTGCCCATTTACAAGCACGTCGTGATGCATTGTGAGCTGGTAGATCTGCTATTTTCTTTTTTTTGGTATCAATTGTTTTTTATTTAAGACAAAAAATCACGTCATGTTAACAACATGAATGAAATAAAATAAAGAAAACAAAACATATGAAAACAGCAAAAGAAAGGAACACAAAAACAAACAGACAATCCCACCCACCCCTCCCCCCAGGACCAAAAGATGTCACAAAATGTCAGGACTCCTACCACTGTGCAATAGGGAAAAATAAATAAATAATAATGACTAAATCATGTCCTTAACCATATCTGCAATATCAGACCAAATATCAATGTTTACTTATTTCGCTCCGTGCAATCTTGCTGTTGACAATTCCATATAGATGATATCTAAAAAGGTCAAAGCCCATTGGCGAAACGTCAATGTATGAGGTGGTTAGATCTAGTGATCGACCGATAATCGGCCACGGCCGATTATCGGCTTCGATATTCATGTTTTTTATTAATATCGGTATCGGTGGTAAAAGTTAATAATCGAAAAAAAACGGCCGATTATTATATTTTGTCATAAATGCGCAAAAAAGTACAACAACCACTCCACTCTCATTGAAAATCCGGTAGAGTACGGTCGTAAGGAGATGTATATAGCTTAGCTGCGTGTCTAACACGGAGGAGTAGTGTGTGCGTGTGTGCGTGGGTGCGTGTGTGCGTGTGTGCGTGCGTGCGTGCGTGCGCGTATGCTGCGTGTGTGACTGTGTGTGTGTGTACGTGCATGCATGCGAGCCAACTGAATGTTTTCTAAAAGGACAACTTTTCCCCCCCATCCTGACCAGCCTATTATTATTATTATTGCATTTTGGCTATGTGCAATAACTAACTGCAAGCCAATGAAGAATGAACCAATCAGTAGCATTGTCAATATTTGTCTTAATTTCTAATTCATATGTATTTAGTTGACAATAATGTAACGGTAGGCCAGTGTTTTGAGACATACAAGGCTATTGTCTTGTATTGCTATAAAATTATGATCTTGAAAGTGGCAAATTTCAGTGGTGGAGTAAAAACAACAAGGTCACATGGCTTTGGGGAGTTTGGGCAGCAGATCTACAAGCTCTCAACATGTCATGCTGCAATGTGCTGTGGGCTTGTAGATCACCAATTTGGATAAATAAAATGATTATTTTTCCCTGATTTCTTTTTAAATAAATGTTTTAAGCCTGTGCCTGCACTTCATACAGCACTATGTTCCATATTCTGCTACAGTACATGTTTGCACTAAATTAAAGCTGCATTTGATGGGGGGGGGGTTGTTACTGAAAACGATGTTGGTGCTTCTTGCACTAACTTTTTATAAGCAATAAATGTTCTCCATTTTTTTACTTAAATTAATATCGGTCATAATATCGGCTATCGGGCTTTTTGATTCTCCACTAATCGGTGATCGGAAATATCGGCCAAAAACCATATCGGTCGATCACTAGTTAGATCTGCTATTTTCAAAAGGAATGTTGGAAAAAAGTGACAATTGTGGAATATTTTTGAAACATTTTATTGAAACATTTAAAAACACAAATCTGTCATGGGGGTCACTGGCCCACAATATTTTTGGATTAGGGTCCTTATTTGGGAAAATGCATTCATCTGGGGGTCTTGACATGGCAATGTCACTGTGTTCTGGGCGCATGGACTATAGGAGAAAAGCCCAAATAAGAAACAAGAGAAGCAACCATGCACAACTACCAATATTTACAAGCAACTTTACAGAAAAAGAAGCCCAAAGTCGCTTATAATAAACAGACATGGCAACACTGCTGAGCAGCGCAGAGATCGCTCTTGTGTAAAATCAAACCTTGCTTTTTGCATTTAAGAGGTGGTCAGAACCAGGTCTAATCAGTGTGTTTTTAGGTCAAGGGGCTTAATAGCAAATTGCGCAAAGCGAATATAATTAACATATGGACACTTCCCCAATGCTAAAATGTGCAGGAACGTGGTATGCCATATTTGTGTGCGTTCAGCACGGCTTCCATAATATGAAAGGGCGCAGAGCGACAAATTATGTAATACTGCATGTGTTTATCACCTTGTTAATGGGACTCAAGATGTTCAAGAGGCCGGAATCATCTTGAACTGTGGAATTCAGGAAATGCAAAGTCAAACATATTCACATACTAGTATTTACCGCTATAGTACAACAGCAGTCTAGCTAGATTGATGGCTAGGTATAAGTAGATCTTGGCCAACTCTGTCATAGGGACGGGTGCACCTTTTCATTTGTGTTAATGTCATGCTATCACTACCAGTGGTTTACTGGACGGTGTATAATATGCCATGTACCCACTTCTTTTACAGTGGCCATGGCTTGTGATGTATGCATCCATCACATCAGGTTTACTGTTGATAAATATGTATTGATTCCGGATATTTTAAACTGTTCAATACACATTTGCTGCACTGTTTGCCAGCTGTGCATTCCTGTATGACTCTTCTCGTCTCTACCAAGAGGAAAAGTCAAGAAAACAACCTGTAATGTTCTTGCTACACCAGCGTTTACAACTTGACATGCGTTCTGTTCTGTTCTGTCACATGCAGTTAAAGTTAGATTACCGTATTTTCACTCACACAAATGCTCCCAATTATATATTTTGACTTCATATATTCATCCTATACAGCTTTTCGTCCCGTCACGTCTCACATTTGCCATTGACAATGAAAAGAGAATTTGTCATACTAGCCCTTACCCGTGTGGCTGCGGGGGGTACTGTGCCCTGGGTGCGTTTTCACATTTTTAATTCACGAATAAATTCATTATTAATTATTATTAAGTGCTTCATTAAGACCTCCATATTATTATGGTCAATGGGAGCGATTGGTGCAGGCAGTGAGGAGCTACGGCGGTGTTTCTGACACACACACACAGACAGACAGACAGACATTGACTGAATTTTAGTATGATGATATGATGAATCATGATGATGATGATAATGATGATGATGATAGTATGATGTGCCTGAAATATGACAGAAATAAAACAAACATTAAATGCCATTGACAATGAAAGGAAACTTTACGTTATGTAGACGTGCAAATCGGCTAACCAATCACATAAATTCAGTTGTTCATGAGATGATGTATAATTGTATATTGATAAGAGCGCCCCTCAATTTACTAAGCATATGCTGTGACCGTTCATTCATCCTTCAGTTCACATAATGTTCCCTATGTCTGTGTGTGTGCTCATCATGTGCTCTCTCCCCGTCCCCTCAGTATGTCTCTGCTGAGCCAGCAGCCGTTCCTGTCCCTGGTGCTGACGTGTCTGAAGGGCCAGGACGAGCAGAGGGAGGGCCTCCTCACTTCGCTCTACAGCCAAGTGCAGCAGATTGTCACCAACTGGCGTGAGGACCAGTACCAGGACGACTGCAAGGCCAAGCAGATGATGCACGAGGCTCTCAAGCTGAGACTCAATCTGGTAACGACAGTCTGCTTATTATAAGCGACTTTGGGGCTTGTTTTTTCTTTGACATTTGTGACTCGAATGAATTATCGTCCATGACGGCATCGCGATGAATCTAATAATCGCACCTCTAGCTTATATACTGTAGGCCTATCTACATGCATAGATTATAACTGTGATGTATTGGGGGTGGGGGTGCGGTCCTAAATGTCGTTTAAACCAGTGATTCTCAAACGTTTTCATGTCAAGGACCCTCATGTATTTGTCCATGGCCCCATCTAAAAGTATTTTGTGCCAGGGGTGAGGGACCCGTGTACCAGATTGGTTATTTTTCACTTTTCTCCCATTTTACATGATATTTATGAAAATGGCAGATCTACAAGCTTAGCTGTAGATCGGCTATTTTTAAATAGCCACAGCATGCGGTATATAGACTATAAACATATAGGTTTAAAGTGCTCATGTGGCCTGTAGTCGCTTCTTTTGGGCTTGTTTTCATATACCAGGTTATTATTTCTCTCACAAAATCTGGCAACACTGGTAAGGAGCCTCCAGTTGGATGACTGGATAATGTGTCGACCACAAGAGGACAGCACCATCCCCCTGTTATTGTCTGGTCGTAGGCCTGTGTTACATTGCATGGCGTTCTCCCTCTTCATGGTGGGAGGCCTGTGTTACATTGCATGTCGTTCTCCCTCTTCATGGTGGGAGGCCTGTGTTACATTGCATGGCGTTCTCCCTCTTCATGGTGGGAGGCCTGTGTTACATTGCATGTCGTTCTCTTCTCACATATATATTGTGTGTTATCCAGGTGGGTGGGATGTTTGACACTGTGCAGCGCAGCACCCAGCAGACCACTGAATGGGCCGTTCTGCTCCTTGACATCATCAGCAGCGGCACAGTGGACATGCAGTCCAATAAGTACGTGTCATTTGTTCTTAAAACAAGAGAAATTGATTTTGTCTGGGTTTTATTTTGCCCTGTTAATATACAGTAGGATAGAAGACGAGTACATTCAAAGCCAAATCTGTAATGTAACCATTCGCTGACAGTCGCCACAAATGTCATCAAGAAAAAAAAAATTCTCACTTGGCCCAATTGACATTGTGGAATCCATGAATGTGTTCAATTTGATATCAAAATGAGTTTGTTTTAATCTGTGGTCTGTGCTAATGGTTGTGATGGAGTCATTTTAATCTAGCATATAACTGTGGGTGCAAATCGGATGTGTTCGCTTCTGGTTCTTGGATTGGCTGTCTTGTTTCTAGATTATATAAATAGCGTTCTGATTTGGTTGGATTGTCTTTGACCCTTTCTCAACAGATTGGATCCATAGAATAGTGTTAAGTGTCAAGCTCTAGATTGTCTGTTCATCACGTGTCATGGTGCTCCTTGACTTTTGTTTAATGCTAATTTGCCCTTTTCTGGTTGTGCGTGTCTGTCAGTGAGCTCTTTACCACAGTACTGGACATGCTGAGTGTGTTGATTAATGGCACACTGGCTGCTGACATGTCCAGCATCTCTCAGGGCAGCATGGAGGAGAATAAAAAGGCCTACATGAACCTGGTCAAGAAGCTTAGGGTAAGAACTCAACAATGTCTTAGAACATATATTACAGTAGGAACTCCTAATTGTAAGCTTTGAAGCTACTCTTGTGCACTTCTAACATTCAGTTTATATTTTCATGAATGCCTCTGTGTATATGTAATTTGTAAGTTGATTAGCGGTATACTGTGGTTACTTTGCACCACTTTTGATGTGTATGCACCGTACCAGCATATGACATCAGCGTATAACTGGTATAACAAGCTCTCAATGATGACGTAATAAAGATGTGGATTAAAGGACCCAATGCCAGAGTGTAATTGGTTTTCGATGGTGACGTAATGACGATATGTTTTAGTGTCGGGAGGATTAAAGGTAATGCTCCTATGTATACATGTATGTAATCTGGCACCACTGCCATATCAGGCACAAGTAGTCATTACGTCATTTGCTGGGACGGTGCATACGCATCGAATATCGTCCTGGGCGAAACTAGTACTTGCGCGCTCTGCTTGCGCAAGTAACTAGGGCACATATATTTGCATTTCAATATATGGACATATATTGACATGACTTCAGGGATCTCCATTTATGGGTCATTTTTTGGGTCATTTTGCACTTCACAGAAAGAGCTGGGCGACCGACAGTCTGAGAGCTTGGAGAAGGTTCGACAGCTACTGCCACTGCCCAAACAGACACGTGATGTCATCACCTGCGAACCCCAGGGCTCACTCATAGACACCAAGGGCAACAAGATAGCTGGCTTTGAGAAGGAGGTGAGAGCTTATACACACACACATTGTGTTAACCCATTAAGACCTAAGGCCGATTCTTCAAATGTTTTCTAACAGTTTTGAAAACTTATGTAGCACTAGCTATGTCAAGGTGCTCAAACCTTTTCATGTCAAGGACACTCAAAATGATATGTATTTGGCCGCCGACCTCCATCTCAAAATATTTTCTTCCATGGACCCCCAAGAAGCAAAGATTTGAGTTAAACACCTTCGCTTTGATTTGCACACATTCTTACGATTTTTAATAAATAACAGATCTACAAGCTTGTGGTGCGGCACAAAGTGACGCACTAAGAGTTTATATCTGCTATTTTGGAGTATAAATGTATAACATTATGCTTTTTAGCTCAAATCTAAAAATTACACAGATTTCCTGGTTTTAATTGGGTTAATCGAAGCGCCCAGCTGAGCCGGAGACACCAAGGAGCAGTGGAATGCTCCCCAGTGGTCCGGAGGAACTTTACCCCTGCACCACCTTGATGCTCCAGTTCACAATACCGTTCGGTTAATAAACACTCTGTCTCTCTTTGTCTCCTGTCAGGGCCTCCAAGTGTCCACCAAGCAGAAGATCTCTCCCTGGGACGTGTTTGAGGGTCTGAAGCACTCTGCCCCTCTCTCCTGGGGTTGGTTCGGGACGGTGCGCGTAGACCGCAAAGTCACCAAGTTCGAGGAGCAGCAACGCTTCCTGCTGTACCACACCCACCTGAAGCCCAAGCCTCGCAGCTACTACCTGGAGCCCCTGCCCCTCCCACCGGAGGAGGAGGAGCCACCGACGCCGGTCTCCCAGGAGCCCGAGAAGAAGATGGTGGAGGCGGTGAAGCCAGAGAAGAACGTGGCCGCGGGGCCCACAGACTCCAGCAAGAAGAAGTCCAACAAGAAGAAGAAAGCCCAGTCTGCCAGCAAGACAGAGGTCAGTTCATGGTATCCACAAGTTATGCTTTGTAATTGACCAGGAGTGGCCTTCTTAATAGGACTCGAGCTCCTGCCTTGAACAATGAATCAATCGTTAAATGACTCTGTGTCTCTGTTTATAATTAGGACTACGTAAACCGTACGCCAAGTGGAGTGGGCTATGGTGGACCAGGAATGCCGCCCGACCTGATGATGGGGCAGCAGAACCACGCATACGGGAGGGTGCCCTACGGCCAACAGCCAATCGGCATGTACGCACAGAACCAGCCACTGCCTCCAGGTCAGCTTTCATAGCATATACACATCATCACGAACAATATCACACAATTGTCCTAAAGACGCAACATTGTATCATCTCCTTTGTTTAAATTTGATAAAAACATTTTATTTACACTCTTCTCCTTCAACAGGAGGTCCCGGGTTAGAAGCTCCTTACAGACCCAACCGGAACCCACAGATGAACAAGATGATGCCCACGCGGCCCACCTACCCAGCCATGATGCCTGGCATGCCTGGCATGATGGGACTGGACAAGCAGTACCAAATGGGCTACAAGCCCCAGCCTAGCATACCACAGGGCCAGATACTGCGCCAGCAGCTACAGGTCAGACTGGTGAGTCAGTCTGCACCGAGTAGACTTGACCATATGGAGTGCTAGCTAGTCTGAAATCTGCATGAGCACCTCACTTGTTTTTAGGTGACATCCTGGCTTGTGATTCTTAGCACACTGGTTTCCAAACTGAGGGCCACTACTGGGCATCCTGGGGGACCAATTAGAAAGGAGACACAAATGAAGGAGACAATAATAAAATATTTAAATAAAAGTTAAATTCATACAATTATTGAGTCGGTTTAACCACTTTCAAACTGATATCCATGTCATTGTCAATATCTTTAAAAACATAGTAGCAAAAATAGCTGTTCTACAAGCGCACAACCTTGTTTGAGCTTATATAATAGTTATTTTTAGCTTATACTTATTTTGCAATGGGGGCCTGAGTCTTTGGCTGTTTGGGGTCTGGTTCTTGGCATGGACAGTTTCGGGAACCCCTGTGTTTGCAGGCAAGGACGGCAGTGCTTCATTTAAAAATGTCTTTCCCATTCCTAGGGAGGGCAGTGAATCAATCGAACATGTAATACTGACTTGTGATGTTTCTGTTTTACAGAACCAGAGCATGATGGGACAGCAGATGAGACAGATGACACCCAACCAGCCATATACTCCCATGCAGCCATCTCAGGCAAGCGCAAAGTTGTTCTCGTTTGAATTCACATCAACCTTTCAAAGTGCCATACATTTTCCCATGTATGATCTGCTTCTACATTTGTATCTCATCATCGCTCTCTCTCAATTCCTTCAGAACATATCTCAGGGCTATACCACATATGCCTCCCACATGGGCATGCAGCAGCACCCCTCCCAAGGAGGCGGTATAGTCCCTTCGTCCTATGGGAACCAGAACTTCCAGGGATCCCATCCGGGAGCCAGCCCGGCCGTGGTGGACCCTCTGAGGCAGATGCAGCAGAGGCCCAGTGGCTATGTCCACCAGCAGGCTCCAGGATACGTACACAGCATGCAGAACACACAGAGGTCAGCAGCACTCCAAAGCAACCCATTCCTCATGCATTTTGTTTGGCTCGTAATGTGCAAGAGCAGTGTTGCCGCTAACAAAGCTTTGAAAACCAATCCTGATAGCGTCTCAATTCGGTCTGTCGCGATTAAAAGTTTACTATTAATTGTTATACGTTGCGATTAATGATTTAATATGACATTGAACATATGATTATTATTTTTTTGCCTTACCTGTTTGCATTTTAGGCTTTGTAAACAACAATTGCACAAGGCAAATATTTGCGCCACGATTCAAGCTTGTGGATCTGCTGCTTTTGTGCGACACTTGACTGTAGTATCATGAAGTAGGGCAGATTCATGTACAGAAAGGTTAATGTGGATATAGGAGGTTTCTGCAATGATGTATAATTCATTCCATTGCTGTCTGTCATCTTCTGTGTCTGTCCCCACCCTGTTCCCCCTTCCTCTATTCCTGGATCACCAGGTTTGCCCACCAGCCTATCCAGCAGAACCCTATCATGCATGGTCTGAGTCACATGGGGGGCCAGGGGGTGCACCCAGGCATGAGGCCCAACCAGCTACTGGCAGAACAGCAGCAACAAGCACAACAGCAGCAGCAGCAGCAACAGCAGCAGCAGCAGCAGTACCTCAGACAACAAGCACTCAGAGTAGGCTACAGCATTATTATTATTTAACCACTTAACCCTCTTCTATTCCTATTCAACTATGCACAGTTCACCTAGGAGGCAGTTTATCACCATGAATTATTGTTGATAGTTGTCGGCCACAAAGTCATGCTACAAAATGGTAGCACTGGAACTGGCACTTTAACTCTTCTGCACAACTCTCAGGCAACACCACACACACACACACACACACACACACACACACACACACACACACACGACGATGTACAATGATAAGAGCACCCCACTTCACACGGTTGTGTACGTTGGCCAGCATAATGGTGATTTGACAATTTACATAAGCCGTGCAACTGAAGACAAGCCTTCTGACACAAACAAGGACATCAATCATCTGTAAAATCAATAGTCTTGCCTAGTTGGATGTATTAAACCATTTAGATCTGAGGCCAATTTCGAAAAGGTCTTCTAAAACCTTTTTTATGAAAGACACCCTACAACCTGAGGTCTTTCTGAGAAAATTCGAATACCCTAAAAACTACAAGCAGATGTGCATGCATTCCCGGCTTCCGAGATAAACGTAACCCTGCCGCGGCAGCCAGTCTTGAAGGACCACTTCACCACTTTTCAACCTATCTTCATATAACAGGTCCTCACTAATAATCATGAAGAAATGGCGCAATTCTTTTCTACTCGGTCTGTGTCTCATAGAAGGGCTGTGGGCAGTTCAGAAACCGTCTTCCAGTGACATCATCGATGGGGATTACAAGCTAATAGAAACTGCATGCTTTCTAGTCCTGAAAAGTTGCAATGCGAAAATGGAAGCCATCGTTCTCACGATAATGAAAATCTAAACCTTTTTGTAAAAAAAGTCTTGTTTAAAAATAAATCTGCCTAATGATGATGTCACTGGAAGACGGTTTCTAAACTGCCCACAGCCCTCCTATGAGACACAGACTGAGTAGAAAAACATTGTGCCATTTTTTTCATGATTATTAGTGAGGACCTATTATATGAAGATAGGTTGAAAAGTGGTGAAGTGGTCCTTTAAGGGGAAAGTAGCTAATTGGGCAATGGTTTAATTGCGTCAACCTTTATTGAGGTCAATTAGTGTTTTTAAAGGGAAGGACCACTTTTTGAGAAGTTTGGGTGGTTTTCTTACCATATTATGGGCAAACCATTACATGAGTTATTTCGCTCCGTTGTCTTGTTTATTAGCAATTTAAGAAAAAATAAATAAAAGTCGCTCATTGTAATGGGGAAACGGCTCTCAAAGCCACTCTTTTAGCACATAAACCAACGCAACAAAAGCCGATTATGACATCAGGAAAACTCATGCGGTTTAATTTTAATAAATAATGTAACTTTTGTCTTGTTTTGACTAATTTGTGTAGAAAGAAGATCCGGTAGGTATGCCTACGCCGACCAAATCACTGCTGTTCGCGTTGATTTTATTTATTTTTTATTTCTTAAATTGCTAATGAACAACACAACAGAGCGAAATAACATTAACATCATCAGTGGGCTCCTATTCTGTGCAAAACGGTGTCATTTGAAAGTGGCATCAAACTGTTTGGATGCCATCTCCACATTGTGTGTCATCTCTTTGGTTAACGGTGCACAGAGTTGTGTGCCAATTGTGTGGCTATATATATATATATTTATTCACAATTTATTTATTTTCCATTTGTTTTTCCAGCAACAACAGCAGGCCCAGCAAGTCCAACAACAGCAGCAGCAGCAGCAGCAGCAGCAGCAGCAGCAGCAACAACAACAACAACAACAACAACAGCAGCAACAGCAGCAGCAGCAACAGCAGCAGCAGGTCCCACAGCAACAACAGGTTCAGCAGCAGCAGCAGCAGCAGGTAGCGTCGGCCCAGCCTCCAGCCCAGGCTCAGAACCAGGCCCTGGGCATGCAGCCACTGCCTCCACAGCAACCCATGGTACGTCCCATCCTGATAAGAACTTTAGAAATGAAGTGACCATGACCTGAGGGCAAGTTCAACATGACCTGTACTACTTGCCCGATGGGCAAGTGCCTCTGAGACCAGAGTCTGTACACCTCAAAATATATAGGCTACATCAATAATATGATCTATTAAATCTACCCACACAGTACATAATTTGGTGTTCATATATTCCACCTGGTAAGGAATAGTACAAACAACATAGGCTGTATTTTATGCCTGTGTATTGTGTGTACACAAGCAACTAAACATGTTGCTTCTCTAGAAGCCAATGATGTTAACTAAGCAATGATTGTGTTGATATGATAAGCTTAAATGTTTTATCACACAATGTATGCACTCCTGTAACCTTCACCATGAAATAGAATGAAAATAATGTTATTGTTATTTTTTATAATCAATAAGCTCTAATGTAGCACAGCTCAAGGCAAAAACTGTATGTACAGTACATGAGAAATGGTGGAGAGAAAAAAGATTAACTGTTGTATGGCCATAAGCCAAGTGGCCCCTCAAAACCAAAAGTAGACCATGGAACCAGCTTTGGCTACGAAGCTTGAACGGAAGTAGGAGAGAAGATTAAACTTCCGATTAGGATATATTGGGCATAGACTGTCACCACACGAGGACATGTATACACATGTATAGAGCGCCGCAGTCCCTCCCCCTTTCAGAAAAACGAGTGGCCCAGGAAATGAAAACCCAATGCATTCTCCCATCGGCACTTCTAATATAATTTATTTAAAGACTGTTACGCCGCGGACAAAGCCAACTCGGATCGTGACAAATCATGACAATGAACACAATGTTTTGGGCCGATCAAATAATTTATAAGACGAAAAACAAAACAAATAGTGTTGTCTCCTGACTTTCTTTTCTTCTTTCTAATGATTTGATCGGCCCAAGGGAGGCCATGCCGTTATTGGATTGTCTTGTAAAGCTTTGGCACCCACTATAGTTCACTTTTAAATGACTATAATAATGGCTAATATTGTATGTGTGTGTCATTCATTGTTTCAGTTCCCTCGCCAGGGCATGCAACAGACTCAACAGCAGCAGCAGACTGCTGCTTTGGTCCGGCAGCTGCAACAGCAACTTTCAAGTAAGACCACAAACCCTTTTTCATTTTCAATTAAGTGTATTTGTGTATTCTGCCATCATTGTTTCAAGGTGAATTGAACTTGTTACTTCCCCCGATGCCCCCCATCTCCCCTCCTCTCTTTCTCCAGATACACAGCCTGGACAGAACACCAATTCGTATTTCGGATAGTGCTTGTTCATAGTAGTGTGCAGAGACACTAGAGTCCCTCAATGTGTGGCAGTGTTCCCCAGTCTGTAGATTGGCAAATGGTTGTGTCCAATGCCACGCAGGCCCTGTTTGTAGAGGTGTAGGCTCCTAGAAGGGGAAGACTGTTGAAGACGCATTGTGGGCAACCAGATGGGAGAAACCACCCATCTTGACCACAGAGGCAACATGTTTAAAATGAAATCTCAACTTTGTTGCATAATTATGGAGAATCCAAGGAGGGATTGAGCTGTGAAATATACGGATCAGTGGATGTGAAATGAATTGAAAAGTTTATGTAAAAAAGTAACAGAAATTATAAGAATGCATTTTTTTATTTTATTTCAATTTGTACAATTTTTTCAGTTTCGTGTATTTCTCATTAAAAAAAATCATGTCAGTTTTTATGTCGGCTGCATTTATATATTGTTAAAATGACAGGTTGAAATTCTCACAGAGGATAAATGCATTCAAAACTCGAAGCCTAAGATTAGTGGGATATTTGCTTCTATCGCATACAAACTCTGACTCCAGTCTGTATTTTTTTGTTCCCTCATTTGGATTTAATATTTAAATGTTACATTTTATAAGAAGTTACTCACTGTATCTGATTAAACACCAGAGGGCATTTGAACTAAGAAAGCCAACTGCTCCATGACAGTAATGGCAGGACTCCAGAGAAGGGAAGATATAACCTCATTGTCAGCTCTGTAGCAGTGGCCGGCAAACTGTGCTCTTCTGGATATTAGATTAGATTAGTCCGTATATTAGATTAGTCGATGCGTGGCCAAGACAGATTTTGCGCCCTCATTAGAAGGCAGGTGTAAGTGCCATCCAATCGATTCTCTTTGAAAGTGTCCATGTCTCGGAGCCATAGAGTAGAATCGGCTCAACGGTCGTCCTAAATATTTTAACATCTTACTAAGCTGGGATGACCAGATCTGTCTGGTCAGCCTGATGTCATTGCAGGCTGACCAGGCCATACCCTTCCTAGTTTGAAAGTCCTTTTGGGAAGGAAAGAGATATAATTTAAGTGTTTTTATAATGTGGTTATTGTGGATTTGCATATGTTTACGTATTCAGTTTGTCTGTGCTTCCAAGGACACACAATATTGTTTAAGGAAGAAAGCCCAGCCCATATGGACTTACAAGACACTTTACTTTTATTTTACATAAACAATGGTCAAATGAATAACAAACTAAAAACCCTCAAGCTTCATACATGGCAGATTACATTACATAATTATAAAGCATGAAATAATGTCTTGAGGCAGACAAGCTGAGACTGGTCTGCAGGTGCAAGGATGAACTAACAAACGAATTGCTCCCAGAGGGAAATACTAGACGGTTCAGGGCTACTGAAATGGCTGCTACACAGAGCACAGGGTTTCAACCTTCTATCCAACTGATGTTCACACTGACATGACAATAACAATGGAACAGAAACATGATTCATAAAGCTACCATAGCAACATTTCTTCAATGGTAACATGATTTATTTTCTTTTTTGATATTTTTTTCCCCCAGAAAACTTGGGTCAGGATTTAGAAGCCATTCTTAGAATCGGCCTCAGATCTAAATGGTTTAAGTAGTAATAGCCTACATCAGAATTTATGATTTAACAATGGTTATATCATTTTGAAACATGATATATACACCAGTATGATGATTTATGAGTGGATGCAGGAGGAGGAGAACTATGTTTTGTCTGTCTGATTTCCTCTCCCAGCTGCTAAACTGGCTGAATGTAAACCCCAGAGAGACCATTCTAAATAATATAGTCAAATTAGTCATAACACTTTACAATGGTTTTGCAGCCTTATTAGATTTCTCTTTCTTTGTGTGGTCTCTCCAATCGCCTAAACAACACTCCTGTGTCGGGACCTAATGGTCTCCCTTCAAAGGGACAGTCCATACTGTGATATTTTGGCAGAAAGTTCAGAGTCGCCCAGCTCCTCTCTTCCGTTCCTACGCCTAGTCTGGACAGCAGCTTGTTGGCAGTCTTGGGCACTGTGGGCTGCAGGAGAACACCGTACATCCGCAAGCACTCGTAGGATACGTGGATGACGGTGTCCAACCAACGCTGGTCTTCGCTCTTGTCTCTGTCCAACCTCCATGGTGTGTGGCGCTGAATGAAGCCATGGGTCAGCCTCACGCAGCTACTGATTGCCTCCAGAGCTTTGTACACGTGCATGCTTTCATAGTACTGCTCCACGACAGCTGGGAGAGCCTTCACAGCATCAAGCATGTTGTAGTCCTCTGCCACAGCCCTGCATGTGGCCCCGGTGTACTGTTGACTGGGAAACCCATCAGAGCAGAAGGGGGGGTAAAGCTGAGCTGGGTTGAGAAAGGGAGACGTGCAGCGGTTCAGAAGACCACCCAGAGAGTCCGCGAGCTCTGCATTGAGCAGCTTGACCACTTTGTCATCGTAATAGTCACAGTCCGAGTCTGGGACACCCTGACGAAGAAGAAAGTACCTGATTCCATCAGTTGTGAATCTCTGTGACCTTTCAAGGGGGTCTACAACATTCCCCACACTTTTAGACATCTTCTTGCCCCCTACTGTCCAATGGGAGTGCACATATATAGTCTGTGGCAGCGGCAGACCAGCACCAAGAAGGAAAGCTGGCCAGTAAATGGCATGGAATTTCAGGATGTCCTTTCCTACAACATGGTGAGCAGCGTTCCACCACTGTTCATATTGGTCTGGAAAACCAGCTACTGTGAGGTAATTGACCAGAGCATCCAGCCACACATAGATGGTGTGATCCGGGTCGCCCGGGACCGGGATACCCCACTGTAGACGGTCTCTCTGGCGGGACACCGACAGGTCAGGAAGGTCCTCCTGTAGCCACTGGACGACTGTGCGGTGGAAGCGTTCAGGCTGCACGGCACGGGGGTTCCCATTCAGCCAGTTTAGCAGCTGGGAGCGGAAATCAGACAGACGAAACATGTAGTTCTCCTCCTGCATCCACTCCACCTGTAACAAAGTAGAAGTCTGATTGGATGGTATAGGTCTAAGTTTTGTTAACACTGGGGCTGGGCGATATAATCTTAGCGAGAAATAAGTCTCATGTGAAGTCTGGCTCATTATCTACGCCTGCATCACATTCATTAGTCTCAAAATAATATCACAACCATTCCTGGAATCTGACATTACGGTATTTACCTTGTGTCCGCTCTCCAGGGATATCTTGATCTTTTCCCCTGACGAGTCCAAAGTGTCTCCAACCTGCAGCGTCGTGAGGAAGCTCTCATCCTGCGTGGAGTACCAGCCTTCATAGCTCCCCTTGTAGATTAATCCTTTGCTCTTCAGCAGCGACCAAAAGTGCTCCACGGCACGCCGGTGCCTCTGCTCTGTAGTCCGTATGTAGTCTGTGTACTGGATGTCACAACACCTGAACAGGTGTTTGAATCTCTCTGAGACATCTGTGCAGAAGCTCAGGGGGTCTTCCCCTGCAGCATCAGCTGCTTGCTGGATTTTCAGGCCGTGTTCATCTGTGCCTGAAACATTTCCACACAGCATAGAGTAGAGTATATTTTAAAGAATATTTTAATAATCTAATAGATTATTACTAGTCACTTGCCTTGGATTAAGACTATCAATCTATCATAGATGTATTTGATAAAATGTTATATTCGCATTACATCGAATATCTATATCAAAATCGATAAAATAGGCTACATATGATTTGATCCAAGGCCTAATGGTCACCAACTTTAGATGCACAAGGCACGAGACGTCAAAGTAGTAATTAAGGAGTGCAAAGATCAAGATTATTCCAATGTGGCAAAATAAAATAAACAAATATTTACCTGTGGCAAACTTGGAGTCGAAGCCCTTCAGTAGTTTATACCTATGTAAGCAGTCAGCCGTCACAGCTGAATACAGATGTCCTATATGAGGGGACGCGTTGACATAAAAGATAGGAGTGGTGATGTAGTAATAATGGCTCCTTCTCGTCGGGCGTGTGTCACTGCTAATGCATCTCATCGGTGAAAAGAATGCACACGTCTGCAATCTCTGTAAAGTCTTGAGTTGCTTGATGATGATGAAAAGACCTGGAGTCCTCATCGCTTGGCTGTTAAATGAGCACAATTTTAATCCAGTCATTCATTTCACATGCTGGTTACAAGATGATGTCATAGCACGTCTCTGGTCGTCACCAACTTGGTCGACGTGATGAACTGTCTGTAACTGATTTCTGTTGTTGTTTTAATTTAAAGAATTTAAAGAAAAGAAAATACACCGCAAGCACATGTAATGTGTTTTCTTCTCAAGGTTGGTCAGTCAGGGCTTCCTCTTCCGGGTTGGCTATTTAAAGAAGTTGATCGGGGAGCGTCGCAGTCCCGCCCCCTCGAGAGACCCGGAAAGATTCCGTTCACCACAGCAAATCCTCCTCCTCCTCCTCCTCCTCCGACCGACAGCAATGTGAACCGATTAATTATGTTGAACTGTCCATCAACTGTCTGTCTGTCTGTCTGTCTGTCTGTCAGTCGTGTGTGCGTGCGTGTGTGCGCGCGCATGCGTGCGGCTTCCTTCCACACAGCTGTGATCCATACACTCTGACGGACCAATGACCGACGGTCTAGACCCGGATACAGTAGGCGGGGCTTATGATTTAAAATGGAACCGCACGCGTTCCGTAGCAGTGTGTTTGGGGCGTAGCTGCAACAAGGTAAGGTTTGTTTTAGAACCGCATGGTTGTTAGCCAACATTAACTCTGTTTTTTTAATATTAGTGTTGTTAGAAGGACTGTTGGTTGTTTATTGTGACTCTAAAAGGACAACAATATGAGGAATGTGTTGGTACTTTTTGAGACACAAACAAATAAACAAACAAACAGGTGGAAAGTAAATAATTACATCTACTGAAGTACTGTGGACAATATATTGTACTTTTATATTTTATTTGGACACTACTAGTTGTTTTGTAGATTTGGATTATTTAAAAAAAATATCCCTTTGGCTACATTTGCTACACAATTTACCACTGGGCTAGCTACAACCACATTTTGGCCATTTGGAAGTAGCTGATCTACAATCTCACAATGCATTGTGATGCAATGCATTGTGAGATTGTAGTTCTGCTATTTTCAGATTAATTTTTCTTTCAAACATTTGATATGGGACATTTCTGCGTAATGAGCTACATTTGGTCATTTTTTAAGTGCATTTTGATGCCATACCCTTTTACTTTAGTACATAATGGTAAAACAAGTTGTAACTGTGGCTCAGACACTTCACCCCTTTTGCTACCAGATCTTATTTGAATGATTTTTGAGACACACTTTCCTGGGGTTTTTATGTGTTTTTAGATATTTTAGTATTTCAAAGTGTCCATGGACTCCATGATGTCATGGACACCGGTCTCACTTCCTTCCTGAACTACAATTCCCACAATGCTTTGGGCCACTGCTCCTCCTTGTGGATAGGGGAGGGCTGTCTTACTGAGACAACATTTAGTCCAGGAAGGAAGTGAGCCCAGTGTCCATGATGACATCATGGACTCTTTGAAATACTGAAATATATAAACGCATAAAAACCCCAGGAAAGGGTTTTTTGTCTCAAACATCATTAAAATAAGATCTGGTTGCAAAAGAAAAATGCAAGAATTTCCTAAAGATGTATTTTCTACAATATAATATCAGTATAATATCTGGATAAAGAGTAATGTTGGTGTACGTTTGTGTCTTACAGGTTGATCATGTGACCTTGGTGTCATGCGGTGACCTTGGATGCAGTCTTCAGGAGATAGCTGGTATTGATAATAGAGTGTCTACTCGGCTGGGCTGAAACGAATAACTGTGTCAACGAACGCTCCCTGAGATTACGAGGCGTACGGTGCTCGGGACGTATTGTGCCATACAACCTACGCGGCTCTATTAATACCGGCTATCTTCAACCGAGTGACGGAAGGCCCCCCATGGTAATTACATACAGAACTTTTTAGCTTTTAGGCTTCATAAAAGAAATGGTTGCACAAGGCAGATTATAGCCCTAGAATGTGTGTAATAATGGTGACACAGCTCTGTCAGTGACTGTTATGACTTCCAAAATGTCATCCTGTAGGCCGACAACTAATTTTCTTTTCCCCTGCCATTTCAGAAAGTGAAGCGGACTGGAGGTGTGAACTCTATGCTGTTGCCACTGCTGGGTGAACTCTATGCTGTTGCCACTGCTGGGTGAACTCTATGCTGTTGCCACTGCTGGCTGCTGTTAGCAGTGAAGGTTAGTTAACCGTCTGATTCCTGCTGCTTGTTTAAGTGGGCTACATGCTACCATACCATAGGTTGTCTTTCGTGCCATGTATAATTTCACTTAATTTGTGTGTATAATGCCAGTCCACATCACAGTTATGTGATGTTTGTGGAGGCATGTGATTTATTTATCGTTTAACATAATTTACGGGTAAAGTCTGTCCACATCCACATCACATAATGTATGTTCTCTTGTGTCTCCTCTCTATTCTTTAATAAAGTTGTTTATATTTTGTTGTCATAGTTTTTAATCGCATTTTGCTTTATTTTATTTAGGTAATTTCTTTCTTCTTGCCTATCTTTCCCTTGTTCTTCACTAGTGTTTTATGTGATGTGGAGGTGTGTGCTTTATGTCTTGTGTCATTATGGTAGCATGTAGCCCCTTAACACTGTGTTTACAGCTTACTATGCTGTAGGTCTGTGTAAACTAACAAGAGGAAGCAAATGATGGCCGCTGTGTCATTTGCTTCCTTCGTTGGTGTGTGTATTTTGTTTAGTGCTGATATTGAAGGTAAGTGAGTAGTTTATTATCCTTGACTGTTGGGCAGAAACCTTGTATCTCCATAGTTCAACCTTTTGTAAATTAATTTCCTTACTTGGTCATGCTACAGTGTCACACACAAGTAGCAAATGGCCAATCTCATGAGGCAAAGATAATCCATTATTGAATATTTAAGTAGTATTCTGTTTTTCAAACCAGTGAAGTATCAGCAAGAGCTTGTGACTAAATAATAACATTGGAACACAGATTATTATATTAATAATATTGGATCAGTTGTTTTGGTCCATAAAAGTAACTATTTTGGACGTACAAGGTTTTTACCCAACCTTCATCTTTTCTCTCTTCTTTGCTTTAATAAAGTTATTTGTTTTTGGTCTCAGAGTTTTTAATCGCATTTTGCTTTATTGTATTGTAATTTCTTATTTCTTTCTTTCCTATCTATGACACTAGTTCTTCACTAGTGTATGTGTGAGTCGGGTCATGTCTCGCGTACAGTTTCTCATTTGGAGCTGTTTCATGTAATTTACCAGTAAAGCGTCATCACGTCAGTTCACATCAGATATGAACACAGGCCGATATGTGATGTGCATTTATGTGTTTTTTTTAAAGGTGATTTTTCACAGCAATTGCGGCTAGCTCGTCATTCACGTCTGTTGGCATTGCGCCATATGAATTGTGTTTATTGCTGTTCATGTTGTGTACTAATGTTCATAATATTGCTGACAAATACTGGGGTGCAAAGAATGCTGCTACCTCGTATAATTTATGTCAATCGTCCACAAATGGCATAAATTGTACAGTCTTGCCCCATGTTTCCTACATGGGACAACTAGATAGAAAAATACTTGCGCCACGGAAACCTAAAGGCCAACTGCTTGGGCAGAGGCCAAGAAAATCTATTTTGTTCATGTTCATAAAGCGCTCAAAGTGCTTGAAGTGAAAAGTGCAGCAGCAAACATCTAGGTCATAAGACCATTGTTCGTGCTATATTATCAGATCTAATTTGTGAGTAAAGCTTCATTACGTAAGCCCACATCACCTATGAACACAGGCCCGGTATGTGATGTGTGTTTATGTCTTGTCTCATTTCACATTTGTGAGTAAGGCTTCATCATGTCATCCCAACATCACATAATTAATTTATAGGGTTGGGGTAGGGCTAGGTATGTGATGTTGGTTGATGTGATGTATGTCTTATAATGTGCAAGCTTCATCGTGTCAGTTAACATCACATTATGTGGTGTGTATTGATGTGATTTATTTATGCTGCCATTTGCAGCTAAAACTTTAGCATTGACGATGGGCCTATGACCCAAACGTTTTCTGCTGCACTTTTCACTTTTAGCACTTTGCAGCACTTTATGAGCATGACAAAATATTTTCTTAGTTTATGTCTGAGGAGTTTTCCTTAAGGTATTTGTGGAGTGAGTCTTCCGGCTTTCAATTGTATAAAGACATAAGCATGGCTATCATTATAGTCAAGATTCAAATTGAGTGTGTAGGCTCTCTTTTTTTTAAATTATATTGCAAAATTGAAACTAATGACTGATTTGGACCTGTAAATTATAAACAAAAACTAAGGCACTGGTGTGGTACTCCTGGTTTACCAGAACGGGGTTCAACTCCCTGCGGTGCCCTCAATTTGTTGTATTTACATGGTTCATTTTCTGCTCATTGTTTCCTTTTCATAGATTATAACCCCCAGGTTCTTTACTGTGTTTGTACTCCCTACAGTTGGGTTACAAGTCTATTTAGGGACCAAGCCCGAAGGGACTCTTGGTCCCTTATTTTTCTCTTCTCCTTCCACCAAAAATGTTAGTTCTGGCTGAACTGTGCTGTCGGGTTTTCGTCAAACTTGGCAATATGGTAGCCCTCCTTTTTTTTTTGGGCTCCCAATAATTTGAAAATGACGATTTGCCCTGATTTCCCATCACCCCATCTGATCAGGACAACCTAGAGGGCAATGCCAAACGGCGAGGACACAAAGCCCACAACCATTGTCCAATAGGTGGCGCTATAGCACTCAACTGAAAATTCAAACTTTAAACGGGCATAGCTCATGGACCGCTTGACCGTGAGCAATAAAACGTTGATACCCATGTGTAGCGATGGAGCTCGATACCCGAACAAAATCCTTAAACTTGAGTACCCGTTATCAATAAGCTGTGTAGGGATGGAGCGATACCAGGAAAAATCCTTAAACTTATTGAGTACCCGATATCAATAAGCTTTGGGCTTGTTGAGCGTAGTGGCCCGTTCATGTTTGAATAATCAAGAGGTGAATCAATAAATGCCAACCAGCACTATCTGGGTAAACTCAATTACGCTTTTAAAGTGGCGGAACATATATTAACCTGTTAACAGTTTCTTTATTTTATTGGTAAAAAGGTCAATTGCCCTAGTATTTGCCCCATTGGGGCAATTGCCCCAGTAGATACTGGTTCTGTTCAGAGTTTGTCTCCTGTCTTTCCTCAAAATAATATAAATTGCTCTAAGCCTGATCGATATAAATTAATGAGCTCCATCCCTACCCATGTCTCCTCTTGCCTCACTTTCGTATTCTGACTTTTGTATCTCTCTCCTCCTGGGATCTTTGCTCAAAATGCCTAAACATTTATATATGGAAATTAAGTAAAAGACTGAGTTTACTACAAACTGTAGTCCTGTCCGAACCTGGAAGGACCACAGACGAGGGTTTTAAATAACCCATCGTTTTTGTCATTTCGTCATTTTTTTCAAAAATGATGAAAAACTGCGCGCTATAGTATGCCGTACGATATGGGCTATAGCCCACGGTCCAAAATGATGAGAAACGAGGCTAACTTTTTTTTTTCAAAATTTCAAAAAACATGGGCTATAACCCATCGTTTTTGTCATTTCGTCATTTTTTTCAAATCTTCAAAAATGATGAAAAACTGCGCGCTATAGTATGCCGTACGATATGGGCTATAGCCCACGGTCCAAAATGATGAGAAACGAGGCTAACTTTTTTTTTCAAAATTTCAAAAAACATGGGCTATAACCCATCGTTTTTGTCATTTCGTCATTTTTTTCAAATCTTCAAAAATGATGAAAAACTGTGCGCTATAGTATGCCGTACGATATGGGTTATAGCCCACGGTCCAAAATGATGAGAAACGAGGCTAACTTTTTTTTTCAAAATTTCAAAAAACATGGGCTATAACCCATCGTTTTTGTCATGTCGTCATTTTTTTCAAATCTTCAAAAATGATGAAAAACTGCGCGCTATAGTATGCCGTACGATATGGGCTATAGCCCATGGTCCAAAATGATGAGAAACGAGGCTAACTTTTTTTTTCAAAATTTCAAAAAACATGGGCTATAACCCATCGTTTTTGTCATTTCGTCATTTTTTTCAAATCTTCAAAAATGATGAAAAACTGCGCGCTATAGTATGCCGTACGATATGGGCTATAGCCCACGGTCCAAAATGATGAGAAACGAGGCTAACTTTTTTTTTTCAAAATTTCAAAAAACATGGGCTATAACCCATCGTTTTTGTCATTTCGTCATTTTTTTCAAAAATGATGAAAAACTGCGCGCTATAGTATGCCGTACGATATGGGCTATAGCCCACGGTCCAAAATGATGAGAAACGAGGCTAACTTTTTTTTTCAAAATTTCAAAAAACATGGGCTATAACCCATCGTTTTTGTCATTTCGTCATTTTTTTCAAATCTTCAAAAATGATGAAAAACTGTGCGCTATAGTATGCCGTACGATATGGGTTATAGCCCACGGTCCAAAATGATGAGAAACGAGGCTAACTTTTTTTTTCAAAATTTCAAAAAACATGGGCTATAACCCATCGTTTTTGTCATTTCGTCATTTTTTTCAAAAATGATGAAAAACTGCGCGCTATAGTATGCCGTACGATATGGGCTATAGCCCACGGTCCAAAATGATGAGAAACGAGGCTAACTTTTTTTTTTAAAATTTCAAAAAACATGGGCTATAACCCATCGTTTTTGTCATTTCGTCATTTTTTTCAAATCTTCAAAAATGATGAAAAACTGTGCGCTATAGTATGCCGTACGATATGGGTTATAGCCCACGGTCCAAAATGATGAGAAACGAGGCTAACTTTTTTTTTCAAAATTTCAAAAAACATGGGCTATAACCCATCGTTTTTGTCATGTCGTCATTTTTTTCAAATCTTCAAAAATGATGAAAAACTGCGCGCTATAGTATGCCGTACGATATGGGCTATAGCCCATGGTCCAAAATGATGAGAAACGAGGCTAACTTTTTTTTTCAAAACTTCAAAAAACATGGGCTATAACCCATCGTTTTTGTCATTTCGTCATTTTTTTCAAATCTTCAAAAATGATGAAAAACTGCGCGCTATAGTATGCCGTACGATATGGGCTATAGCCCACGGTCCAAAATGATGAGAAACGAGGCTAACTTTTTTTTTCAAAATTTCAAAAAACATGGGCTATAACCCATCGTTTTTGTCATTTCGTCATTTTTTTCAAATCCTCAAAAATGATGAAAAACGGCGCGCTATAGTATGCCGTACGATATGGGCTATAGCCCATGGTCCAAAATGATGAGAAACGAGGCTAACTTTTTTTTTCAAAATTTCAAAAAACATGGGCTATAACCCATCGTTTTTGTCATTTCGTCATTTTTTTCAAATCTTCAAAAATGATGAAAAACTGCGCGCTATAGTATGCCGTACGATATGGGCTATAGCCCATGGTCCAAAATGATGAGAAACGAGGCTAACTTTTTTTTTCAAAATTTCAAAAAACATGGGCTATAACCCATCGTTTTTGTCATTTTTTTCAAATCTTCAAAAATGATGAAAAACTGCGCGCTATAGTATGCCGTACGATATGGGCTATAGCCCACGGTCCAAAATGATGAGAAACGAGGCTAACTTTTTTTTTTCAAAATTTCAAAAAACATGGGCTATAACCCATCGTTTTTGTCATTTCGTCATTTTTTTCAAAAATGATGAAAAACGGCGCGCTATAGTATGCCGTACGATATGGACTATAGCCCATGGTCCAAAATGATGAGAAACGAGGCTAACTTTTTTTTTCAAAATTTCAAAAAACATGGGCTATAACCCATCGTTTTTGTCATTTCGTCATTTTTTTCAAAAATGATGAAAAACTGCGCGCTATAGTATGCCGTACGATATGGGCTATAGCCCACGGTCCAAAATTATGAGAAACGAGGCTAACTTTTTTTTTTCAAAACTTCAAAAAACATGGGCTATAACCCATCGTTTTTGTCATTTCGTCATTTTTTTCAAATCTTCAAAAATGATGAAAAACTGCGCGCTATAGTATGCCGTACGATATGGGCTATAGCCCACGGTCCAAAATGATGAGAAACGAGGCTAACTTTTTTTTTCAAAATTTCAAAAAACATGGGCTATAACCCATCGTTTTTGTCATTTCGTCATTTTTTTCAAATCTTCAAAAATGATGAAAAACTGCGCGCTATAGTATGCCGTACGATATGGGCTATAGCCCACGGTCCAAAATGATGAGAAACGAGGCTAACTTTTTTTTTCAAAATTTCAAAAAACATGGGCTATAACCCATCGTTTTTGTCATTTCGTCATTTTTTTCAAATCTTCAAAAATGATGAAAAACTGTGCGCTATAGTATGCCGTACGATATGGGTTATAGCCCACGGTCCAAAATGATAAGAAACGAGGCTAACTTTTTTTTTCAAAATTTCAAAAAACATGGGCTATAACCCATCGTTTTTGTCATGTCGTCATTTTTTTCAAATCTTAAAAAATGATGAAAAACTGCGCGCTATAGTATGCCGTACGATATGGGTTATAGCCCACGGTCCAAAATGATGAGAAACGAGGCTAACTTTTTTTTTCAAAATTTCAAAAAACATGGGCTATAACCCATCGTTTTTGTCATGTCGTCATTTTTTTCAAATCTTCAAAAATGATGAAAAACTGCGCGCTATAGTATGCCGTACGATATGGGCTATAGCCCATGGTCCAAAATGATGAGAAACGAGGCTAACTTTTTTTTTCAAAACTTCAAAAAACATGGGCTATAACCCATCGTTTTTGTCATTTCGTCATTTTTTTCAAATCTTCAAAAATGATGAAAAACTGCGCGCTATAGTATGCCGTACGATATGGGCTATAGCCCATGGTCCAAAATGATGAGAAACGAGGCTAACTTTTTTTTTCAAAATTTCAAAAAACATGGGCTATAACCCATCGTTTTTGTCATTTTTTTCAAATCTTCAAAAATGATGAAAAACTGCGCGCTATAGTATGCCGTACGATATGGGCTATAGCCCACGGTCCAAAATGATGAGAAACGAGGCTAACTTTTTTTTTTCAAAATTTCAAAAAACATGGGCTATAACCCATCGTTTTTGTCATTTCGTCATTTTTTTCAAAAATGATGAAAAACGGCGCGCTATAGTATGCCGTACGATATGGACTATAGCCCATGGTCCAAAATGATGAGAAACGAGGCTAACTTTTTTTTTCAAAATTTCAAAAAACATGGGCTATAACCCATCGTTTTTGTCATTTCGTCATTTTTTTCAAAAATGATGAAAAACTGCGCGCTATAGTATGCCGTACGATATGGGCTATAGCCCACGGTCCAAAATTATGAGAAACGAGGCTAACTTTTTTTTTTCAAAACTTCAAAAAACATGGGCTATAACCCATCGTTTTTGTCATTTCGTCATTTTTTTCAAATCTTCAAAAATGATGAAAAACTGCGCGCTATAGTATGCCGTACGATATGGGCTATAGCCCACGGTCCAAAATGATGAGAAACGAGGCTAACTTTTTTTTTCAAAATTTCAAAAAACATGGGCTATAACCCATCGTTTTTGTCATTTCGTCATTTTTTTCAAATCTTCAAAAATGATGAAAAACTGCGCGCTATAGTATGCCGTACGATATGGGCTATAGCCCACGGTCCAAAATGATGAGAAACGAGGCTAACTTTTTTTTTCAAAATTTCAAAAAACATGGGCTATAACCCATCGTTTTTGTCATTTCGTCATTTTTTTCAAATCTTCAAAAATGATGAAAAACTGTGCGCTATAGTATGCCGTACGATATGGGTTATAGCCCACGGTCCAAAATGATGAGAAACGAGGCTAACTTTTTTTTTCAAAATTTCAAAAAACATGGGCTATAACCCATCGTTTTTGTCATGTCGTCATTTTTTTCAAATCTTCAAAAATGATGAAAAACTGCGCGCTATAGTATGCCGTACGATATGGGTTATAGCCCACGGTCCAAAATGATGAGAAACGAGGCTAACTTTTTTTTTCAAAATTTCAAAAAACATGGGCTATAACCCATCGTTTTTGTCATGTCGTCATTTTTTTCAAATCTTCAAAAATGATGAAAAACTGCGCGCTATAGTATGCCGTACGATATGGGCTATAGCCCATGGTCCAAAATGATGAGAAACGAGGCTAACTTTTTTTTTCAAAACTTCAAAAAACATGGGCTATAACCCATCGTTTTTGTCATTTCGTCATTTTTTTCAAATCTTCAAAAATGATGAAAAACTGCGCGCTATAGTATGCCGTACGATATGGGCTTTAGCCCACGGTCCAAAATGATGAGAAACGAGGCTAACTTTTTTTTTCAAAATTTCAAAAAACATGGGCTATAACCCATCGTTTTTGTCATTTCGTCATTTTTTTCAAATCCTCAAAAATGATGAAAAACGGCGCGCTATAGTATGCCGTACGATATGGGCTATAGCCCACGGTCCAAAATGATGAGAAACGAGGCTAACTTTTTTTTTCAAAATTTCAAAAAACATGGGCTATAACCCATCGTTTTTGTCATTTCGTCATTTTTTTCAAATCTTCAAAAATGATGAAAAACTGTGCGCTATAGTATGCCGTACGATATGGGTTATAGCCCACGGTCCAAAATGATGAGAAACGAGGCTAACTTTTTTTTTCAAAATTTCAAAAAACATGGGCTATAACCCATCGTTTTTGTCATGTCGTCATTTTTTTCAAATCTTCAAAAATGATGAAAAACTGCGCGCTATAGTATGCCGTACGATATGGGTTATAGCCCACGGTCCAAAATGATGAGAAACGAGGCTAACTTTTTTTTTCAAAATTTCAAAAAACATGGGCTATAACCCATCGTTTTTGTCATGTCGTCATTTTTTTCAAATCTTCAAAAATGATGAAAAACTGCGCGCTATAGTATGCCGTACGATATGGGCTATAGCCCATGGTCCAAAATGATGAGAAACGAGGCTAACTTTTTTTTTCAAAACTTCAAAAAACATGGGCTATAACCCATCGTTTTTGTCATTTCGTCATTTTTTTCAAAAATGATGAAAAACTGCGCGCTATAGTATGCCGTACGATATGGGCTATAGCCCACAGTCCAAAATTATGAGAAACGAGGCTAACTTTTTTTTTTCAAAACTTCAAAAAACATGGGCTATAACCCATCGTTTTTGTCATTTCGTCATTTTTTTCAAATCTTCAAAAATGATGAAAAACTGCGCGCTATAGTATGCCGTACGATATGGGCTATAGCCCACGGTCCAAAATGATGAGAAACGAGGCTAACTTTTTTTTTCAAAATTTCAAAAAACATGGGCTATAACCCATCGTTTTTGTCATTTCGTCATTTTTTTCAAATCTTCAAAAATGATGAAAAACTGCGCGCTATAGTATGCCGTACGATATGGGTTATAGCCCACGGTCCAAAATGATGAGAAACGAGGCTAACTTTTTTTTTCAAAATTTCAAAAAACATGGGCTATAACCCATCGTTTTTGTCATGTCGTCATTTTTTTCAAATCTTCAAAAATGATGAAAAACTGCGCGCTATAGTATGCCGTACGATATGGGTTATAGCCCACGGTCCAAAATGATGAGAAACGAGGCTAACTTTTTTTTTCAAAATTTCAAAAAACATGGGCTATAACCCATCGTTTTTGTCATGTCGTCATTTTTTTCAAATCTTCAAAAATGATGAAAAACTGCGCGCTATAGTATGCCGTACGATATGGGTTATAGCCCACGGTCCAAAATGATGAGAAACGAGGCTAACTTTTTTTTTCAAAATTTCAAAAAACATGGGCTATAACCCATCGTTTTTGTCATGTCGTCATTTTTTTCAAATCTTCAAAAATGATGAAAAACTGCGCGCTATAGTATGCCGTACGATATGGGCTATAGCCCATGGTCCAAAATGATGAGAAACGAGGCTAACTTTTTTTTTCAAAACTTCAAAAAACATGGGCTATAACCCATCGTTTTTGTCATTTCGTCATTTTTTTCAAAAATGATGAAAAACTGCGCGCTATAGTATGCCGTACGATATGGGCTATAGCCCACAGTCCAAAATTATGAGAAACGAGGCTAACTTTTTTTTTTCAAAACTTCAAAAAACATGGGCTATAACCCATCGTTTTTGTCATTTCGTCATTTTTTTCAAATCTTCAAAAATGATGAAAAACTGCGCGCTATAGTATGCCGTACGATATGGGCTATAGCCCACGGTCCAAAATGATGAGAAACGAGGCTAACTTTTTTTTTCAAAATTTCAAAAAACATGGGCTATAACCCATCGTTTTTGTCATTTCGTCATTTTTTTCAAATCTTCAAAAATGATGAAAAACTGCGCGCTATAGTATGCCGTACGATATGGGCTATAGCCCACGGTCCAAAATGATGAGAAACGAGGCTAACTTTTTTTTTCAAAATTTCAAAAAACATGGGCTATAACCCATCGTTTTTGTCATTTCGTCATTTTTTTCAAATCTTCAAAAATGATGAAAAACTGTGCGCTATAGTATGCCGTACGATATGGGTTATAGCCCACGGTCCAAAATGATGAGAAACGAGGCTAACTTTTTTTTTCAAAATTTCAAAAAACATGGGCTATAACCCATCGTTTTTGTCATGTCGTCATTTTTTTCAAATCTTCAAAAATGATGAAAAACTGCGCGCTATAGTATGCCGTACGATATGGGTTATAGCCCACGGTCCAAAATGATGAGAAACGAGGCTAACTTTTTTTTTCAAAATTTCAAAAAACATGGGCTATAACCCATCGTTTTTGTCATGTCGTCATTTTTTTCAAATCTTCAAAAATGATGAAAAACTGCGCGCTATAGTATGCCGTACGATATGGGCTATAGCCCATGGTCCAAAATGATGAGAAACGAGGCTAACTTTTTTTTTCAAAACTTCAAAAAACATGGGCTATAACCCATCGTTTTTGTCATTTCGTCATTTTTTTCAAATCTTCAAAAATGATGAAAAACTGCGCGCTATAGTATGCCGTACGATATGGGCTTTAGCCCACGGTCCAAAATGATGAGAAACGAGGCTAACTTTTTTTTTCAAAATTTCAAAAAACATGGGCTATAACCCATCGTTTTTGTCATTTCGTCATTTTTTTTAAATCCTCAAAAATGATGAAAAACGGCGCGCTATAGTATGCCGTACGATATGGGCTATAGCCCACGGTCCAAAATGATGAGAAACGAGGCTAACTTTTTTTTTCAAAATTTCAAAAAACATGGGCTATAACCCATCGTTTTTGTCATTTCGTCATTTTTTTCAAATCTTCAAAAATGATGAAAAACTGTGCGCTATAGTATGCCGTACGATATGGGTTATAGCCCACGGTCCAAAATGATGAGAAACGAGGCTAACTTTTTTTTTCAAAATTTCAAAAAACATGGGCTATAACCCATCGTTTTTGTCATGTCATTTTTTTCAAATCTTCAAAAATGATGAAAAACTGCGCGCTATAGTATGCCGTACGATATGGGTTATAGCCCACGGTCCAAAATGATGAGAAACGAGGCTATCTTTTTTTTTCAAAATTTCAAAAAACATGGGCTATAACCCATCGTTTTTGTCATGTCGTCATTTTTTTCAAATCTTCAAAAATGATGAAAAACTGCGCGCTATAGTATGCCGTACGATATGGGCTATAGCCCATGGTCCAAAATGATGAGAAACGAGGCTAACTTTTTTTTTCAAAACTTCAAAAAACATGGGCTATAACCCATCGTTTTTGTCATTTCGTCATTTTTTTCAAATCTTCAAAAATGATGAAAAACTGCGCGCTATAGTATGCCGTACGATATGGGCTATAGCCCACGGTCCAAAATGATGAGAAACGAGGCTAACTTTTTTTTTCAAATTTTCAAAAAACATGGGCTATAACCCATCGTTTTTGTCATTTCGTCATTTTTTTCAAATCCTCAAAAATGATGAAAAACGGCGCGCTATAGTATGCCGTACGATATGGGCTATAGCCCATGGTCCAAAATGATGAGAAACGAGGCTAACTTTTTTTTTCAAAATTTCAAAAAACATGGGCTATAACCCATCGTTTTTGTCATTTCGTCATTTTTTTCAAATCTTCAAAAATGATGAAAAACTGCGCGCTATAGTATGCCGTACGATATGGGCTATAGCCCATGGTCCAAAATGATGAGAAACGAGGCTAACTTTTTTTTTCAAAATTTCAAAAAACATGGGCTATAACCCATCGTTTTTGTCATTTCGTCATTTTTTTCAAATCTTCAAAAATGATGAAAAACTGCGCGCTATAGTATGCCGTACGATATGGGCTATAGCCCACGGTCCAAAATGATGAGAAACGAGGCTAACTTTTTTTTTCAAAATTTCAAAAAACATGGGCTATAACCCATCGTTTTTGTCATTTCGTCATTTTTTTCAAATCCTCAAAAATGATGAAAAACGGCGCGCTATAGTATGCCGTACGATATGGGCTATAGCCCATGGTCCAAAATGATGAGAAACGAGGCTAACTTTTTTTTTCAAAATTTCAAAAAACATGGGCTATAACCCATCGTTTTTGTCATTTCGTCATTTTTTTCAAATCTTCAAAAATGATGAAAAACGGCGCGCTATAGTATGCCGTACGATATGGGCTATAGCCCATGGTCCAAAATGATGAGAAACGAGGCTAACTTTTTTTTTCAAAATTTCAAAAAACATGGGCTATAACCCATCGTTTTTGTCATTTCGTCATTTTTTTCAAATCTTCAAAAATGATGAAAAACGGCGCGCTATAGTATGCCGTACGATATGGGCTATAGCCCACGGTCCAAAATGATGAGAAACGAGGCTAACTTTTTTTTTCAAAATTTCAAAAAACATGGGCTATAACCTTTCGTTTTTGTCATTTCGTCATTTTTTTCAAATCTTCAAAAATGATGAAAAACGGCGCGCTATAGTATGCCGTACGATATGGGCTATAGCCCACGGTCCAAAATGATGAGAAACGAGGCTAATTTTTTTTTTCAAAATTTCAAAAAACATGGGCTATAACCTTTCGTTTTTGTCATTTCGTCATTTTTTTAAAAACCTCAAAAATGATGAAAAACTGCGCGCTATAGTATGCCGTACGATATGGGCTATAGCCCACGGTCCAAAATGGTGAGAAACGAGGCTAACTTTTTTTTTCAAAATTTCAAAAAACATGGGCTATAACCTTTCGTTTTTGTCATTTCGTCATTTTTTTCAAATCTTCAAAAATGATGAAAAACAGCGCGCTATAGTATGCCGTACGATATGGGCTATAGCCCATGGTCCAAAATGATGAGAAACGAGGCTAACTTTTTTTTTCAAAATTTCATAAAACATGGGCTATAACCCATCGTTTTTGTCATTTCGTCATTTTTTTCAAATCTTCAAAAATGATGAAAAACGGCGCGCTATAGTATGCCGTACGATATGGGCTATAGCCCACGGTCCAAAATGATGAGAAACGAGGCTAACTTTTTTTTTCAAAATTTCAAAAAACATGGGCTATAACCTTTCGTTTTTGTCATTTCGTCATTTTTTTCAAATCCTCAAAAATGATGAAAAACTGCGCGCTATAGTATGCCGTACGATATGGGCTATAGCCCACGGTCCAAAATGGTGAGAAACGAGGCTAACTTTTTTTTTCAAAATTTCAAAAAACATGGGCTATAACCTTTCGTTTTTGTCATTTCGTCATTTTTTTCAAATCTTCAAAAATGATGAAAAACAGCGCGCTATAGTATGCCGTACGATATGGGCTATAGCCCATGGTCCAAAATGATGAGAAACGAGGCTAACTTTTTTTTTCAAAATTTCAAAAAACATGGGCTATAACCCATCGTTTTTGTCATTTCGTCATTTTTTTCAAATCTTCAAAAATGATGAAAAACGGCGCGCTATAGTATGCCGTACGATATGGGCTATAGCCCACGGTCCAAAATGATGAGAAACGAGGCTAATTTTTTTTTTCAAAATTTCAAAAAACATGGGCTATAACCTTTCGTTTTTGTCATTTCGTCATTTTTTTCAAATCCTCAAAAATGATGAAAAACTGCGCGCTATAGTATGCCGTACGATATGGGCTATAGCCCACGGTCCAAAATGGTGAGAAACGAGGCTAACTTTTTTTTTCAAAATTTCAAAAAACATGGGCTATAACCTTTCGTTTTTGTCATTTCGTCATTTTTTTCAAATCTTCAAAAATGATGAAAAACAGCGCGCTATAGTATGCCGTACGATATGGGCTATAGCCCATGGTCCAAAATGATGAGAAACGAGGCTAACTTTTTTTTTCAAAATTTCAAAAAACATGGGCTATAACCCATCGTTTTTGTCATTTCGTCATTTTTTTCAAATCTTCAAAAATGATGAAAAACGGCGCGCTATAGTATGCCGTACGATATGGGCTATAGCCCACGGTCCAAAATGATGAGAAACGAGGCTAACTTTTTTTTTCAAAATTTCAAAAAACATGGGCTATAACCTTTCGTTTTTGTCATTTCGTCATTTTTTTCAAATCCTCAAAAATGATGAAAAACTGCGCGCTATAGTATGCCGTACGATATGGGCTATAGCCCACGGTCCAAAATGGTGAGAAACGAGGCTAACTTTTTTTTTCAAAATTTCAAAAAACATGGGCTATAACCTTTCGTTTTTGTCATTTCGTCATTTTTTTCAAATCTTCAAAAATGATGAAAAACAGCGCGCTATAGTATGCCGTACGATATGGGCTATAGCCCATGGTCCAAAATGATGAGAAACGAGGCTAACTTTTTTTTTCAAAATTTCAAAAAACATGGGCTATAACCCATCGTTTTTGTCATTTCGTCATTTTTTTCAAATCTTCAAAAATGATGAAAAACGGCGCGCTATAGTATGCCGTACGATATGGGCTATAGCCCACGGTCCAAAATGATGAGAAACGAGGCTAACTTTTTTTTTCAAAATTTCAAAAAACATGGGCTATAACCTTTCGTTTTTGTCATTTCGTCATTTTTTTCAAATCTTCAAAAATGATGAAAAACGGCGCGCTATAGTATGCCGTACGATATGGGCTATAGCCCACGGTCCAAAATGATGAGAAACGAGGCTAATTTTTTTTTTCAAAATTTCAAAAAACATGGGCTATAACCTTTCGTTTTTGTCATTTCGTCATTTTTTTCAAATCTTCAAAAATGATGAAAAACGGCGCGCTATAGTATGCCGTACGATATGGGCTATAGCCCATGGTCCAAAATGATGAGAAACGAGGCTAACTTTTTTTTTCAAAATTTCAAAAAACATGGGCTATAACCCATCGTTTTTGTCATTTCGTCATTTTTTTCAAATCTTCAAAAATGATGAAAAACGGCGCGCTATAGTATGCCGTACGATATGGGCTATAGCCCACGGTCCAAAATGATGAGAAACGAGGCTAACTTTTTTTTTCAAAATTTCAAAAAACATGGGCTATAACCTTTCGTTTTTGTCATTTCGTCATTTTTTTCAAATCTTCAAAAATGATGAAAAACGGCGCGCTATAGTATGCCGTACGATATGGGCTATAGCCCACGGTCCAAAATGATGAGAAACGAGGCTAACCTTTTTTTTCAAAATTTCAAAAAACATGGGCTATAACCCATCGTTTTTGTCATTTCGTCATTTTTTTCAAATCTTCAAAAATGATGAAAAACGGCGCGCTATAGTATGCCGTACGATATGGGCTATAGCCCACGGTCCAAAATGATGAGAAACGAGGCTAACTTTTTTTTTCAAAATTTCAAAAAACATGGGCTTTAACCTTTCGTTTTTGTCATTTCGTCATTTTTTTCAAATCTTCAAAAATGATGAAAAACGGCGCGCTATAGTATGCCGTACGATATGGGCTATAGCCCACGGTCCAAAATTATGAGAAACGAGGCTAACTTTTTTTTTCAAAATTTCAAAAAACATGGGCTATAACCTTTCGTTTTTGTCATTTCGTCATTTTTTTTAAATCTTCAAAAATGATGAAAAACGGCGCGCTATAGTATGCCGTACGATATGGGCTATAGCCCATGGTCCAAAATGATGAGAAACGAGGCTAACTTTTTTTTTCAAAATTTCAAAAAACATGGGCTATAACCCATCGTTTTTGTCATTTCGTCATTTTTTTCAAATCCTCAAAAATGATGAAAAACGGCGCGCTATAGTATGCCGTACGATATGGGCTATAGCCCACGGTCCAAAATGATGAGAAACGAGGCTAACCTTTTTTTTCAAAATTTCAAAAAACATGGGCTATAACCTTTCGTTTTTGTCATTTCGTCATTTTTTTCAAATCTTCAAAAATGATGAAAAACAGCGCGCTATAGTATGCCGTACGATATGGGCTATAGCCCACGGTCCAAAATGATGAGAAACGAGGCTAACTTTTTTTTTCAAAATTTCAAAAAACATGGGCTATAACCTTTCGTTTTTGTCATTTCGTCATTTTTTTCAAATCTTCAAAAATGATGAAAAACGGCGCGCTATAGTATGCCGTACGATATGGGCTATAGCCCACGGTCCAAAATGATGAGAAACGAGGCTAACTTTTTTTTTCAAAATTTCAAAAAACATGGGCTATAACCTTTCGTTTTTGTCATTTCGTCATTTTTTTCAAATCTTCAAAAATGATGAAAAACGGCGCGCTATAGTATGCCGTACGATATGGGCTATAGCCCATGGTCCAAAATGATGAGAAACGAGGCTAACTTTTTTTTTCAAAATTTCAAAAAACATGGGCTATAACCCATCGTTTTTGTCATTTCGTCATTTTTTTCAAATCTTCAAAAATGATGAAAAACGGCGCGCTATAGTATGCCGTACGATATGGGCTATAGCCCACGGTCCAAAATGATGAGAAACGAGGCTAACTTTTTTTTTCAAAATTTCAAAAAACATGGGCTATAACCTTTCGTTTTTGTCATTTCGTCATTTTTTTCAAATCTTCAAAAATGATGAAAAACGGCGCGCTATAGTATGCCGTACGATATGGGCTATAGCCCACGGTCCAAAATGATGAGAAACGAGGCTAATTTTTTTTTTCAAAATTTCAAAAAACATGGGCTATAACCTTTCGTTTTTGTCATTTCGTCATTTTTTTCAAATCTTCAAAAATGATGAAAAACAGCGCGCTATAGTATGCCGTACGATATGGGCTATAGCCCATGGTCCAAAATGATGAGAAACGAGGCTAACTTTTTTTTTCAAAATTTCAAAAAACATGGGCTATAACCCATCGTTTTTGTCATTTCGTCATTTTTTTCAAATCTTCAAAAATGATGAAAAACGGCGCGCTATAGTATGCCGTACGATATGGGCTATAGCCCACGGTCCAAAATGATGAGAAACGAGGCTAACTTTTTTTTTCAAAATTTCAAAAAACATGGGCTATAACCTTTCGTTTTTGTCATTTCGTCATTTTTTTCAAATCTTCAAAAATGATGAAAAACGGCGCGCTATAGTATGCCGTACGATATGGGCTATAGCCCACGGTCCAAAATGATGAGAAACGAGGCTAACTTTTTTTTTCAAAATTTCAAAAAACATGGGCTATAACCTTTCGTTTTTGTCATTTCGTCATTTTTTTCAAATCTTCAAAAATGATGAAAAACGGCGCGCTATAGTATGCCGTACGATATGGGCTATAGCCCACGGTCCAAAATGATGAGAAACGAGGCTAACCTTTTTTTTCAAAATTTCAAAAAACATGGGCTATAACCCATCGTTTTTGTCATTTCGTCATTTTTTTCAAATCTTCAAAAATGATGAAAAACGGCGCGCTATAGTATGCCGTACGATATGGGCTATAGCCCACGGTCCAAAATGATGAGAAACGAGGCTAACTTTTTTTTTCAAAATTTCAAAAAACATGGGCTTTAACCTTTCGTTTTTGTCATTTCGTCATTTTTTTCAAATCTTCAAAAATGATGAAAAACGGCGCGCTATAGTATGCCGTACGATATGGGCTATAGCCCACGGTCCAAAATTATGAGAAACGAGGCTAACTTTTTTTTTCAAAATTTCAAAAAACATGGGCTATAACCTTTCGTTTTTGTCATTTCGTCATTTTTTTTAAATCTTCAAAAATGATGAAAAACGGCGCGCTATAGTATGCCGTACGATATGGGCTATAGCCCATGGTCCAAAATGATGAGAAACGAGGCTAACTTTTTTTTTCAAAATTTCAAAAAACATGGGCTATAACCTTTCGTTTTTGTCATTTCGTCATTTTTTTCAAATCTTCAAAAATGATGAAAAACGGCGCGCTATAGTATGCCGTACGATATGGGCTATAGCCCACGGTCCAAAATGATGAGAAACGAGGCTAACTTTTTTTTTCAAAATTTCAAAAAACATGGGCTATAACCCATCGTTTTTGTCATTTCGTCATTTTTTTCAAATCTTCAAAAATGATGAAAAACGGCGCGCTATAGTATGCCGTACGATATGGGCTATAGCCCACGGTCCAAAATGATGAGAAACGAGGCTAACTTTTTTTTTCAAAATTTCAAAAAACATGGGCTTTAACCTTTCGTTTTTGTCATTTCGTCATTTTTTTCAAATCTTCAAAAATGATGAAAAACGGCGCGCTATAGTATGCCGTACGATATGGGCTATAGCCCACGGTCCAAAATTATGAGAAACGAGGCTAACTTTTTTTTTCAAAATTTCAAAAAACATGGGCTATAACCTTTCGTTTTTGTCATTTCGTCATTTTTTTTAAATCTTCAAAAATGATGAAAAACGGCGCGCTATAGTATGCCGTACGATATGGGCTATAGCCCATGGTCCAAAATGATGAGAAACGAGGCTAACTTTTTTTTTCAAAATTTCAAAAAACATGGGCTATAACCCATCGTTTTTGTCATTTCGTCATTTTTTTCAAATCCTCAAAAATGATGAAAAACGGCGCGCTATAGTATGCCGTACGATATGGGCTATAGCCCACGGTCCAAAATGATGAGAAACGAGGCTAACTTTTTTTTTCAAAATTTCAAAAAACATGGGCTATAACCTTTCGTTTTTGTCATTTCGTCATTTTTTTCAAATCTTCAAAAATGATGAAAAACGGCGCGCTATAGTATGCCGTACGATATGGGCTATAGCCCACGGTCCAAAATTATGAGAAACGAGGCTAACTTTTTTTTTCAAAATTTCAAAAAACATGGGCTATAACCTTTCGTTTTTGTCATTTCGTCATTTTTTTTAAATCTTCAAAAATGATGAAAAACGGCGCGCTATAGTATGCCGTACGATATGGGCTATAGCCCATGGTCCAAAATGATGAGAAACGAGGCTAACTTTTTTTTTCAAAATTTCAAAAAACATGGGCTATAACCTTTCGTTTTTGTCATTTCGTCATTTTTTTCAAATCTTCAAAAATGATGAAAAACGGCGCGCTATAGTATGCCGTACGATATGGGCTATAGCCCACGGTCCAAAATGATGAGAAACGAGGCTAACTTTTTTTTTCAAAATTTCAAAAAACATGGGCTATAACCCATCGTTTTTGTCATTTCGTCATTTTTTTCAAATCTTCAAAAATGATGAAAAACGGCGCGCTATAGTATGCCGTACGATATGGGCTATAGCCCACGGTCCAAAATGATGAGAAACGAGGCTAACTTTTTTTTTCAAAATTTCAAAAAACATGGGCTTTAACCTTTCGTTTTTGTCATTTCGTCATTTTTTTCAAATCTTCAAAAATGATGAAAAACGGCGCGCTATAGTATGCCGTACGATATGGGCTATAGCCCACGGTCCAAAATTATGAGAAACGAGGCTAACTTTTTTTTTCAAAATTTCAAAAAACATGGGCTATAACCTTTCGTTTTTGTCATTTCGTCATTTTTTTTAAATCTTCAAAAATGATGAAAAACGGCGCGCTATAGTATGCCGTACGATATGGGCTATAGCCCATGGTCCAAAATGATGAGAAACGAGGCTAACTTTTTTTTTCAAAATTTCAAAAAACATGGGCTATAACCCATCGTTTTTGTCATTTCGTCATTTTTTTCAAATCCTCAAAAATGATGAAAAACGGCGCGCTATAGTATGCCGTACGATATGGGCTATAGCCCACGGTCCAAAATGATGAGAAACGAGGCTAACTTTTTTTTTCAAAATTTCAAAAAACATGGGCTATAACCTTTCGTTTTTGTCATTTCGTCATTTTTTTCAAATCTTCAAAAATGATGAAAAACGGCGCGCTATAGTATGCCGTACGATATGGGCTATAGCCCACGGTCCAAAATTATGAGAAACGAGGCTAACTTTTTTTTTCAAAATTTCAAAAAACATGGGCTATAACCTTTCGTTTTTGTCATTTCGTCATTTTTTTCAAATCTTCAAAAATGATGAAAAACGGCGCGCTATAGTATGCCGTACGATATGGGCTATAGAACACGGTCCAAAATTATGAGAAACGAGGCTAACTTTTTTTTTCAAAATTTCAAAAAACATGGGCTATAACCTTTCGTTTTTGTCATTTCGTCATTTTTTTCAAATCCTCAAAAATGATGAAAAACTGCGCGCTATAGTATGCCGTACGATATGGGCTATAGCCCACGGTCCAAAATGATGAGAAACGAGGCTAACTTTTTTTTTCAAAATTTCAAAAAACATGGGCTATAACCCATCGTTTTTGTCATTTCGTCATTTTTTTCAAATCCTCAAAAATGATGAAAAACGGCGCGCTATAGTATGCCGTACGATATGGGCTATAGCCCACGGTCCAAAATGATGAGAAACGAGGCTAACTTTTTTTTTCAAAATTTCAAAAAACATGGGCTATAACCTTTCGTTTTTGTCATTTCGTCATTTTTTTCAAATCTTCAAAAATGATGAAAAACGGCGCGCTATAGTATGCCGTACGATATGGGCTATAGCCCACGGTCCAAAATTATGAGAAACGAGGCTAACTTTTTTTTTCAAAATTTCAAAAAACATGGGCTATAACCTTTCGTTTTTGTCATTTCGTCATTTTTTTCAAATCCTCAAAAATGATGAAAAACTGCGCGCTATAGTATGCCGTACGATATGGGCTATAGCCCACGGTCCAAAATGATGAGAAACGAGGCTAACTTTTTTTTTCAAAATTTCAAAAAACATGGGCTATAACCCATCGTTTTTGTCATTTCGTCATTTTTTTCAAATCTTCAAAAATGATGAAAAACGGCGCGCTATAGTATGCCGTACGATATGGGCTATAGCCCACGGTCCAAAATGATGAGAAACGAGGCTAACTTTTTTTTTTTAAATTTCAAAAAACATATAATCCATCGTTTTTGTCATTTCGTCATTTTTTTCAAATCTTCAAAAATGATGAAAAACGGCGCGCTATAGTATGCCGTACGATATGGGCTATAGCCCATGGTCCAAAATGATGAGAAACGAGGCTAACTTTTTTTTTTTAAATTTCAAAAAACATGGGCTATAACCCATCGTTTTTGTCATTTCGTCATTTTTTCAAATCTTCAAAAATGATGAAAAACGGCGCGCTATAGTATGCCGTACGATATGGTCTATAGCCCACGGTCCAAAATGATGAGAAACGAGGCTAACTTTTTTTTTCAAAATTTCAAAAAACATGGGCTATAACCTTTCGTTTTTGTCATTTCGTCATTTTTTTCAAATCTTCAAAAATGATGAAAAACGGCGCGCTATAGTATGCCGTACGATATGGGCTATAGCCCACGGTCCAAAATGATGAGAAACGAGGCTAACTTTTTTTTTCAAAATTTCAAAAAACATGGGCTATAACCTTTCGTTTTTGTCATTTCGTCATCTTTTTCAAATCTTCAAAAATGATGAAAAACGGCGCGCTATAGTATGCCGTACGATATGGGCTATAGCCCATGGTCCAAAATGATGAGAAACGAGGCTAACTTTTTTTTTCTAAATTTCAAAAAACATGGGCTATAACCCATCGTTTTTGTCATTTCGTCATTTTTTTCAAATCCTCAAAAATGATGAAAAACTGCGCGCTATAGTATGCCGTACGATATGGGCTATAGCCCACGGTCCAAAATGGTGAGAAACGAGGCTAACTTTTTTTTTCAAAATTTCAAAAAACATGGGCTATAACCTTTCGTTTTTGTCATTTCGTCATTTTTTTCAAATCTTCAAAAATGATGAAAAACAGCGCGCTATAGTATGCCGTACGATATGGGCTATAGCCCATGGTCCAAAATGATGAGAAACGAGGCTAACTTTTTTTTTCAAAATTTCAAAAAACATGGGCTATAACCCATCGTTTTTGTCATTTCGTCATTTTTTTCAAATCTTCAAAAATGATGAAAAACGGCGCGCTATAGTATGCCGTACGATATGGGCTATAGCCCACGGTCCAAAATGATGAGAAACGAGGCTAACTTCTTTTTTCAAAATTTCAAAAAACATGGGCTATAACCTTTCGTTTTTGTCATTTCGTCATTTTTTTCAAATCTTCAAAAATGATGAAAAACGGCGCACTATAGTATGCCGTACGATATGGGCTATAGCCCACGGTCCAAAATGATGAGAAACGAGGCTAATTTTTTTTTTCAAAATTTCAAAAAACATGGGCTATAACCTTTCGTTTTTGTCATTTCGTCATTTTTTTCAAATCTTCAAAAATGATGAAAAACAGCGCGCTATAGTATGCCGTACGATATGGGCTATAGCCCATGGTCCAAAATGATGAGAAACGAGGCTAACTTTTTTTTTCAAAATTTCAAAAAACATGGGCTATAACCCATCGTTTTTGTCATTTCGTCATTTTTTTCAAATCTTCAAAAATGATGAAAAACGGCGCGCTATAGTATGCCGTACGATATGGGCTATAGCCCACGGTCCAAAATTATGAGAAACGAGGCTAACTTTTTTTTTCAAAATTTCAAAAAACATGGGCTATAACCTTTCGTTTTTGTCATTTCGTCATTTTTTTCAAATCTTCAAAAATGATGAAAAACGGCGCGCTATAGTATGCCGTACGATATGGGCTATAGCCCACGGTCCAAAATGATGAGAAACGAGGCTAATTTTTTTTTTCAAAATTTCAAAAAACATGGGCTATAACCTTTCGTTTTTGTCATTTCGTCATTTTTTTCAAATCTTCAAAAATGATGAAAAACAGCGCGCTATAGTATGCCGTACGATATGGGCTATAGCCCATGGTCCAAAATGATGAGAAACGAGGCTAACTTTTTTTTTCAAAATTTCAAAAAACATGGGCTATAACCCATCGTTTTTGTCATTTCGTCATTTTTTTCAAATCTTCAAAAATGATGAAAAACGGCACGCTATAGTATGCCGTACGATATGGGCTATAGCCCACGGTCCAAAATGATGAGAAACGAGGCTAACTTTTTTTTTCAAAATTTCAAAAAACATGGGCTATAACCTTTCGTTTTTGTCATTTCGTCATTTTTTTCAAATCTTCAAAAATTATGAAAAACTGCGCGCTATAGTATGCCGTACGATATGGGCTATAGCCCACGGTCCAAAATGATGAGAAACGAGGCTAACTTTTTTTTTCAAAATTTCAAAAAACATGGGCTATAACCCATCGTTTTTGTCATTTCGTCATTTTTTTCAAATCTTCAAAAATGATGAAAAACTATAACCCATCGTTTTTGTCATTTCGTCATTTTTTTCAAATCTTCAAAAATGATGAAAAACTGCGCGCTATAGTATGCCGTACGATATGGGCTATAGCCCATGGTCCAAAATGAAGAGAAACGAGGCTAACTTTTTTTTTCAAAATTTCAAAAAACATGGGCTATAACCCATCGTTTTTGTCATTTCGTCATTTTTTTCAAATCTTCAAAAATGATGAAAAACGGCGCGCTATAGTATGCCGTACGATATGGGCTATAGCCCACGGTCCAAAATGATGAGAAACGAGGCTAACTTTTTTTTTCAAAATTTCAAAAAACATGGGCTATAACCCATCGTTTTTGTCATTTCGTCATTTTTTTCAAATCTTCAAAAATGATGAAAAACGGCACGCTATAGTATGCCGTACGATATGGGCTATAGCCCACGGTCCAAAATGATGAGAAACGAGGCTAACTTTTTTTTTCAAAATTTCAAAAAACATGGGCTATAACCTTTCGTTTTTGTCATTTCGTCATTTTTTTCAAATCTTCAAAAATTATGAAAAACTGCGCGCTATAGTATGCCGTACGATATGGGCTATAGCCCACGGTCCAAAATGATGAGAAACGAGGCTAACTTTTTTTTTCAAAATTTCAAAAAACATGGGCTATAACCCATCGTTTTTGTCATTTCGTCATTTTTTTCAAATCTTCAAAAATGATGAAAAACTATAACCCATCGTTTTTGTCATTTCGTCATTTTTTTCAAATCTTCAAAAATGATGAAAAACTGCGCGCTATAGTATGCCGTACGATATGGGCTATAGCCCATGGTCCAAAATGAAGAGAAACGAGGCTAACTTTTTTTTTCAAAATTTCAAAAAACATGGGCTATAACCCATCGTTTTTGTCATTTCGTCATTTTTTTCAAATCTTCAAAAATGATGAAAAACGGCGCGCTATAGTATGCCGTACGATATGGGCTATAGCCCACGGTCCAAAATGATGAGAAACGAGGCTAACTTTTTTTTTCAAAATTTCAAAAAACATGGGCTATAACCTTTCGTTTTTGTCATTTCGTCATTTTTTTCAAATCTTCAAAAATGATGAAAAACGGCGCGCTATAGTATGCCGTACGATATGGGCTATAGCCCACGGTCCAAAATTATGAGAAACGAGGCTAACTTTTTTTTCAAAATTTCAAAAAACATGGGCTATAACCTTTCGTTTTTGTCATTTCGTCATTTTTTTCAAATCCTCAAAAATGATGAAAAACGGCGCGCTATAGTATGCCGTACGATATGGGCTATAGCCCATGGTCCAAAATGATGAGAAACGAGGCTAACTTTTTTTTCCAAAATTTCAAAAAACATGGGCTATAACCCATCGTTTTTGTCATTTCGTCATTTTTTTCAAATCTTCAAAAATGATGAAAAACTGCGCGCTATAGTATGCCGTACGATATGGGCTATAGCCCACGGTCCAAAATGATGAGAAACGAGGCTAACTTTTCTTTTCAAATTTTCAAAAAACATGGGCTATAACCCATCGTTTTTGTCATTTCGTCATTTTTTTTAAATCCTCAAAAATGATGAAAAACGGCGCGCTATAGTATGCCGTACGATATGGGCTATAGCCCACGGTCCAAAACGATGAGAAACGAGGCTAACTTTTTTTTTCAAAATTTCAAAAACATGGGCTATAACCCATCGTTTTTGTCATTTCGTCATTTTTTTCAAATCCTCAAAAATGATGAAAAACGGCGCGCTATAGTATGCCGTACGATATGGGCTATAGCCCATGGTCCAAAATAATGAGAAACGAGGATAACTTTTTTTTCCAAAATTTCAAAAAACATGGGCTATAACCCATCGTTTTTGTCAAATTGCGGAATTGCGGAAATTGACGAAATGGTAATTGCGGAAATGGAAATTGCGGAAATTGCGGATTTTTTTTCTTCATTTTTTTCAAATCCTCAAAAATGATGAAAAACGGCGCGCTATAGTATGCCGTACGATATGGGCTATAGTCCACGGTCCAAAATGATGAGAAACGAGGCTAACTTTTTTTTTCAAAATTTCAAAAAACATGGGCTATAACCCATCGTTTTTGTCATTTCGTCATTTTTTTCAAATCTTCAAAAATAATGAAAAACTGCGCGCTATAGTATGCCGTACGACAGGGATACTCAAATAGATTTACCTGTGGGCCACATTACAAAAATGGCAAGGGGCCAGTAGATAAAATTACGACATTAATGATACTTGATAACTTCTCTCTTTCAATTGCTTTATTTTCGCAAAATGTATCAAAGTACAATGTGCATGCACACAATATGTAAATAAATAAATGTGTTACATTTTCTTGCATAAACACAAAGAGCTGTTTCCATAACTGCACAAATTATTGCACATAACATGAGTAGCTGTTATAATAACATAACATGAGTAGCTCTTTGCCTGCCTGCCTGCCTGTCTGTCTGTCCATGAGTAGTTATTTGTCTGTCTGTCAATGAGTAGCTGTCTTACTGTCTGCCTGTCTATGAGTAGCTGTCTGCCTGCCTGTCTATGAGTAGCTGTCTGTCTGTCTGCCTGTCTGTCCAATTGTCCATGAGTAGCTGTCTGTCTGCCTGTCTGAGTAGCTGTCTGCCTGCCTGCCTAATTGTCCATGAGTAGCTGTCTGTCTGCCTGTCTATGAGTAGCTGTCTGCCTTCCTGCCTGTCCAATTGTCCATGAGTAGCTGTCTGTCTGTCTATGAGTAGCTGTCTGCCTGCCTGCCCAATTGTCTATGAGTAGCTGTCTGTCTGTCTATGAGTAGCTGTCTGCCTTCCTGCCTGTCCAATTGTCCATGAGTAGCTGTCTGCCTTCCTGCCTGTCCAATTGTCCATGAGTAGCTGTCTGCCTGCCTGTCCAATTCTCCATGAGTAGCTGTCTGTCTGCCTGTCTATGAGTAGCTGTCTGACTGCCTGCCTGTCCAATTCTCCATGAGTAGCTGTCTGTCTGCCTGTCTATGAGTAGCTGTTTGCCTGCCTGCCAGCCAGCAAGTTGGTTAACAGAAAATAAATTGTTATGGCTGAGTAAAATAAAATACAATAAACACAATTTTCCTGAAAATAGATTACCCAGCTATGACCTTTTTCATGAAAAAAAATGAGTAGTGATATGGCTGACTGAGTAAAATAAAACAATCTACCTGAAAATAGATAGCTATAAGTGAAGAGCAATTTCCGCAATTACCATTTCCGCATATGATATAGCCGAATATGATTAATATTATATATTATTTATTTATTTTTACCAGATTTTGTACAATTATACATTCTGGGCGCGGTTTCCACTCTAGCAGCACCTCGGGGGGTGTGGCGTGCAAACCATTCAGGTGCGATCCTAAATCATGCGTCATGACCGTACCTTCGTTGTAGAGCTAGCTGATAAAGGCAAAAGACATGATTACATTTTGATCACGTCATCACAACAAAACAGTAAGTTACAAAAGGTTAACTCTGGTTCTTTGACTATTCGGTTCCGGCTCTAAAAAAAATATCAACCGAATATGCATTTTTTTTGCCACTATTCGGCTCGAATAGTTTTGGCGGCAAAGAATATTGGCTGCATCCCTAGTGCGCAGTGCTCTTGCCCCATACGGGCATCATGGTGGCCGTCTTTCTGAGAGCCTGCAGTCTGTCCCAATGGCCGCTCTCGTCTGCCTCGGCAGCGTCCAAGTCCAGGGAGCTCCGGATGAGTGCTTTGAGCCGGTCCGTCCCCAGGCCGCTGCAGGCAGACACTGGCACCACGTGTCGAAATGTCAGCTGTTTGGTCGGGACCATGTCGGGAGGCAACAGGTGGAGGAACTCTGCGAGAGAGAGAGAGAGAGAGAGGTGTTATAACAGGCCTAGTAGTGGGAAAAGTTACTCAAATAAAAAGCAATACTGCAATGTAGAAATAAAGTAAAAATCCGGAATTCAAAGTGTACTTGAGTAAAAAGTACAAAGGTATCGGCAAAAAAGCAATACTGCAATGTAGAAATACTCTGTTACAAGTAAAAATCCGGAATTCAAAGTGTACTTGAGTAAAAAGTACAAAGGTATCGGCATGAGAATGTACTTAAACAAAAGTGGAAAGTAGTCATTATGCAGAATGTCGCATTTAGAGTGTCCCATTTGTCCCATTTGTCCCACTCTAAATGTCCCATTTACAGTTTAGAGTATAGAATATTTTGAAAATAGCCGATCTACAAGCTCACAATGCGTCGCACCGCGACACATTGTGAGTATGTCAAGGACCTACAAATTGACACTAATTAGCCTGCAGACCCCCATTTGAAAATAATATGCCAGGGACCCCATAAGAGAGGATTTTAGCGGCTCTAGCAGTGTGGTCAACCTGTTCAAATCCAAGGACCCCAGTTCGACATGCATTATAATAATAATAAAACTTTTTTTATATAGCACCTTTCATGACATGAAATGCAGCTCAAAGTGCTTTACAGAGAAATGGAGAAAAGCAAGGCAACGACAAGCAGTAATGCAATACACTGAGGACATGAATAACAAAAAATAAAATATCAATTAAAAGCAATGTTGTAGAAGTGGGTTTTGAGCTGTGCTTTAAAAATGTCTACAGAGGCTGCCTGACGAAGGTACAGTGGGAGGTTGTTCCATGCAGTCGGTCCGTAGAAGCAAAAAGCTGCTTCCCCGTATTTTTTAGTTGCCAGTTGCCAGTTGCCAGTTTAGTTTAGGCAAAGCGAGCAGGCCAGCAGTGGAAGACCTTAGGGGGCGGTTTGGGACATTTAGGCAGGCAGTCATGTAGGTAGGAAGGTGCGAGACCATTGAGAGTTTTATACACAAGTAAAATAGAACCGGAAGCCAGTGCAGTGAAGCCAAAACTGGAGTAATATGTTCTCTCATCTTAGTTCTAGTTAAAACTCTAGCTGCTGCATTTTGGACAAGTTGTAATCTGTTGTTTTCTTAGGCAGTCCAGAAAAAAGTGCATTGCAGTAATCAAGCAGAGAAAAAACAAAGGCGTGGATTAGCGTTTTTGCATCGTCCAAAGACAAATAGGCTCTGATTCGTGCAATATTTCTAAGGTGAAAAAAGGCAATCTTGGTAACATGATTAATGTGTGAATTAAAATTCAATTATTATAGGCTTCAGACCCCTATTTAATGGCATTTCTATCTCTGGGACCCCAATTTATATTGTAAAATCAATGTTTAATTTAACTCTGAGAGTGTACAAATGGAACCAAATGGACCCATTGGTTCCATTTGTACACTCTCAGGGTTACAGACCCGTAATGGTCCATTTGGTTCCAAACTATCATTTAGCTGGGGACCCCCTGGAACTCCCTCAAGGACCCCTGGGGGTTCCCGGACCCCACTTTGGGAACCACTGCTTTACACCACTGATAACAGGCAAACCATTTTGACAGGAAGAAATTATTTTTACAGTCCATCGGACTCACCGTGTGGGTTTTCAAGCTGCTCCTGTAGCTCTGCCAGTCTGTCCTCCGCATCGGGGAGGTCCATCTTATTCACGGCAAGCAGCGCAGGCTTACACAGTAGCTCCTTCTTATAAAGCTCCAACTCCTGCAGGAGGAGATTCAACGTCATAGATTCACTTATTCACCCCATTGTGATATTCCATAGAACATGGAAACCCCCCCGACCACCACACACCAATATTTATATTTGAACCGGGACCCCCAAAATAACAATATTTGAACTAGGGACCCCCCCCCCCCAAAAAAAACAACAATATTTGGACTAGGGACCCCCCCAAAATAACAATATTTGGACTAGGGACCCCCCCAAAATAATAATATTTGGACTAGGGACCGCCCCAAAATAACAATATTTGAACCAACCCAACCTTGATAAGCACTTGGAATGTAAGAGTTACATTAGAGTTACAGGCATTACATTTTGTCCGACTTGGTTCCACAGATATTGTGGGGAATCTACAGGCAATTTTTACAATATTTGCCTCTTTCCATTCCATTAAATATTACTTAACTTGACAATTTGGACAGTTTTTTATAGTATATATAGTTATTGATTACTTTTGATTCAGTAATTGTCTCTCTGTATTAAAAATCTCTCATTTTGTGATCTAATCTCCGCTCTGTCAACAGGAATGGTAAATTAGGGCTTCTCTAGGAAATGAAAAAGCATGCATCTACAGTATGAACTGAGGGATTTTCCTGCTGAACTTTAATTACTACGCACAATTACCCAGACGGCTCAGTTTACTCTCCCTTTTGCATTTTAGTGATTGGTAAAAGCATCGTAAAACTTTGCTCGAGGTTTGAGTTCGTAATCAAGTCATATCACCTGGCCCGATTACTGTATCTCTAGATACTGTGTGACTGGTTCTCACCCTAGTCAGCAGCTGCACGGCTTCAAAGGCCGACCTGAACGGCGTTTTGCTGGCCAACTGGAACCCACAGACATCCACCTGCAGGACGAGAGAGAGAGCGAGAGAGCGAGAGAGAGAGAGAGATGAGCATCACTACAACATGATGAACCATTACAGCATTCTACCGTACTACTACTGTTGTTAGTGCATGCTTTATTTGGCCCAGAAGCATATCTGATTGTTCAACACAAAACCACAAAAGGCATACAAGACAGCAAGTAGCAACATACAGGTACTGCGCATCAGCACCAAAACATAACCCACGGGGAAGACCGTTGACTGGCCTGCGCTGCTATAATATTATATCACACCATAAAGTTATATCGTTGACCTAAGGCGTTATATTAAAAAGGATATAGTATGATTTAAAAAAAAGAGTCTAAGGCCTATGTCTTTTTCATTCACAAATTACTTTGGACATGTGGAAAACGTAACATGCAGAGTGACGCATTACTCTACCTGGGTTACATCATCTTCTGATAATTCAATATGTTTTGACATGAAATAATAATCCCGTCCTGTACCGTGTAGTATTTTGTTTCATTAGCACGAGCGTGAGAAAATAGGCTGCAGCTGCTCTGAACACATATGGACACGGTAACGGTAAAGATATCAAGGATTCGACAGTGTTGTTTCCACTGTTATGCTGTGCAACACGGAAGTGACATGGACTCGAAGCAGTTTATAAACCACAGTCAGTGTCCCTGATGAATTGTATTTTCATTCAACCGGACAGAGTCAACTTTTCACCGCTGTTTGGGAAATCCTGGTGACGGTCAGGAAAACCTGGGGTCCCTTCTCGCGTACCAGTGGAACATGTTCCTCCGCGGACATAGTGGACCAAACTCCTGTACCTCAGCACTAACTACTATTACTCACCACAAACAGCAGTTGTTTGGTTCTCTCCACGTGTTTGAGGAACTTGTGGCCCATGCCCTTGTTGAGGTGAGCGCCTTCTATCAGGCCAGGAAGATCAGCTAGTGAAATCTAGGGACATATAAACAACTTACATACTATATAGGTACTGTATAAGGCTTGTGGAATAAAGCAAAATAGAAAATTGTCAAGCCAAATTCTAAATCTGTGATTTGTGAAACAGCAGGAAAGAGGCATCCTACATCCTAAGACTGAGATCTTTGATTCGTGATAAGACATACAAGGACATGAAATCAAAGGACATACAAACTACTTATACAGTAGGGTTCAAGGGTTGTAGTCGGCCTTCACTCACCTGTTTGTGATCCGTGTACATCAGTTTTCCAATTTCTGGTCTTACGGTGGTGACTGTTGAGTGAGATAATGACATTTTTAGAAAGATGCTGATATGAAGTGAGTGAGTGAGTGAGTGAGTGAGTGAGTGTGTGCGTGCGTGCCTGCTAGTTATACTCACAGGCATAGTTAGCAACCTGCGGAGTTGCATGGGACAGGGCAGACAGTAGGGAAGATTTTCCTGCATTGGGAAACCTGTTGGCATTCCAGAAGTTCAGAACATCAAATGTGTGTGAACTGTAATCGTGTAAAGCAGTGGCTGCCTCTCAAACGTTTTCATAACAAGGTACCTTAAAGTAATATACATTTGCCCACAGCCGCCACAGAACCCAATCCGAAAATATGTCGTGCCAGGGAAATTGTTTCACAATCATAGTTTGTTTTGGGGGAAAGCAATACTTTTGTGACATTTTTAAAAGCTCTGTGGAAGTATTTCTATTTTTGAGGGGCCCCTATGCACAGCTTTGTGTGTTTGTACCACGGAAATGATTTGATTGGCTGAGCACGGAATGTGGTGTAGATGACATAACATTGGTCCGGTTCCCATAGCAAAGCCCCACCGTTCCAACTATGGGATTGCATATATATTCTGAGTAGAGAGCAGTGGAAGGGAAGAATAACAGAAGTCAATGCAAGCTTCCACATCAGTGGAAGCTTGCATTGCATTGCATCTCTTTATTTGTTCGCTCTGGTGTCGAATTTTGCAGAGATTCGCAGGCGAACTACAACACCTCTGACCAATCAGAATGCAGCCCAAACTGCGTTGCTGTGTATAAACAGCGGCGTACCGTTCAATAGCTGTCAACAGAGCAGCAGCACCTCCCCTCCTACAACTCTGTTGGGTGTGTGTGTGTGTGTATGGCCCAAATTGGCTGACATCACCCTATTTATAATTTTATTTATATCCTTTTTCATACGCTTTATTTATATTCCCTTTAAGGCTTGAATACAATATATTATCTATATGGTTTATTGAATCATAACGCTACTGACCAACATTTGCACACACGAGCCATCAGTGCTGTGTGTGTGTGTGTGTGTGTGTGTGTTCCCTCACCCCACCATGCCCAGGTCGGCAATAAGTTTGAGGTCCAGCCGGATGTGTTTGACTTGACCTTTACTGGGGTGGAACGCAGAGTGGAGAGAGCCACCCCGCCCGCCCTTTGCCACCAACACTCGCTCCCCTTCTGCATTCAGCTCACCTACAGCCAACAGCCAGACAAGAGGTGGACACAAAAACAGTCAGTCACAAAATGAAATCTTTTGCAGGACATATAGTACAGTACAGGTTTTTTATTTTTTAATACTTGTCTGATGGATCTGAGAATTTCATTTCGATTAGTTTAACTAGAAGCTCGACCGGCCTAAATGGAATGCCAGCGAAAACCTTGGGAACTTTCTATTTGGGAAGAGCGGCTGAGATTGTCTCAACAGTCTTCGAAATTAAGTATTGTTGTGCTGAGCAGAATTGATGGAAATACAAAATAAGTCACAGATCAGAGAGAAAAAAATTGTTTATACTCAAACTAAACATACTAATCATCAACAGTATTGGTATGGTATCCCCTCACTAGTTTGTCAGATAGTTTCCACATACATCACAATACATACCGCAAGGAATCTTTTAAATCAGCCTATGACTTCAATTCATTCCGGTGTGATGTGTTTTTGTTTCGGTGTCCATAAATCGAGATCCCTTCCATCAACGCAAACAGACATTGTTTGGCAACAGTTTTATGCCCATATATGGAGGTCACGTCACAGTACTAAGTCCTGGACAATGAACAAATATGGAGACAATACTGACAATACCTGGCCAAGAAGCAAACCGCAGAGAATGTGGCAGAGGCCTGAATTCAGAAAGATCATCTGAAATAAATACTGAAGTCGAACAACATTGACTTCAGAGAGAAAAGGAGTTTAAAATCAAAGAGGCTACAGCACTGGGCTCCCACGGCAATTCCTCTCTCTCTCTCTCTCTCTCATAATGTTTGGCGCAGTGGTCAGCAGCAGCTACACACACTGCTGCGGTTATTGGCAGTGCATCCAATAACACCCAATGCCCTGAATGTGTGAATCGCTTACCTTTTGCTGCTCGTTTTCAGAAGAATTAATCCAAGGTTTGTCATATGGTTTAAAGTAGTCATAAACTTTAGCTGGTCAGTCAGTGTGTGCAGAGTGAGAAGCAGCACTGCTCTGCTGATTCAATTGATATGACCTAGATATGTCATATGCGCAACTGACTGGCAAGATAATTAGATATTTGGCAACACCTATTTGTGGAATACCAATAGTATAATTTATAAAAGGCTTTCATATAGCTTACTCTTAGGCTACATTTCGGGGGGGTTAATTTAGTTATACTTGCAAATTGAAGGCCAAAATAAACATGAATGAATGAATTAAATTAATGTTCACAAAGGGCCTCGCATTTTTCCCAGACGCCTCTGGTGACGGTCATAGTGCGGTGTTTCCCAAACTCTTTAGCCCGTGACCCAAAAGAGAAATTTGAGGTCTTCCCGGGACCCAAACTAGTGAAAATAGCAGCTCACAACACGTCACTTTGTGAGCTTGTAGATCTGCTAATTTCACTACTACTTAAACATTTGTTCTCTAATTTATAGAACTTTTTTAAATTTTCTTGGATTTCTTCATGAAATGACTGAAAAAACATTGAATTTGTTGAATTGAATTCATGAAAAATGTTGCAGTTTTGTTTGAGACTGTATTTTGAAAAAGTTTTTAAACAATAAATATTAACTATTTTTTGTGCTGCTAGCTGGTAGCATAAATGTAGTTAACTTATGCCAGCGCCTGTGTCCAGCCGTCCACTAAGAGAATCGGTTTCCTCCCCGCTGTACTAAGCATTAAAGTATGAGGTATAAAGTACAGCAGCCATGTGTTCCTAAAACAGAAAGATTGGGTATTGGGTAAGACTGACGTTATGCATCTTTCAGGACCTTTCACTGCTTTGTCTCAACCATTACTCAATGGCTCTGGTCTCAGCCACTGCGGTAGATATTTTGACATTCCGTTTTTGTTTTGTTTATGTTGCCACTACTGTTGGAGCAGCCATAAACTACACAGGTTCATCCCGATGTTCTGGGCATCTTTGTAATGTTAGTGTTAGTAAAAAGCAGGTAAAAGAGTAACGTTTGAAGCAGCTTGGTGCGCGGAAACCGCAGATGTGTCGTCTCCGCCTACAGGAAATACGTAGGCTGCGACCATGAGACCCGCTACGGAATCAGTCAATAGAGACACACGCCCCCACAAATTCCACGCCCCCAAATGAGACAGCGTCCCCACTTCTGGTCCGTTGGAACAGTGTACTGCAGGCCAGCCCTTTGAAATTCAACTGTAGTTAGCCTACTTTTAAAATAATATGAAATTAACTGAAGACTATATTGATTTGAATAAAAATAGGTTTCCAAATGTATGAAGTGTCTTTGTCAACATATATTGTTGTTTTCTCAATAGAGGATGTATTTCACATTTAATTTACCACTTGAATGAGTTACCCATAATGTTAACAGAGCAGAGTGGAGACGGCAGACAGAGAACCTGTCGCTTATAAGGGACGTCACTGCCTTTACGAGACTACGAGCGCCGACTTTGAATAGTGGAATTCTCAATATACATCCCGATCCCGACTGACTTTGTTATTGCGAATGCAATGAGCACTTACTATGAGACCTAGCAGAGAACCTGTCGCTTATAAGGGACGTCACTGCCTTTACGAGACTACGAGCGCCGACTTTGAATAGTGGAATTCTCAATATACATCCCGATCCCGACTGACTTTGTTATTGCAAATGCAATGAGCACTTACTATGAGACCTAGCAGATCATGTCTGTCTGTCTGTCTGTCTGTGTGTCCCCCCCTTTGTGCCCATATATGGAGCTGAGTGATTTGTTTGTGATTGATGCAACACACTCCATATTTGGACGTATAGCTGCTTTGGGGACTCCTTATATGGTTATGGCTAAGTTAAAAACTTAACTTAAAAATAACTTAACTTAAAAAAATAATAACTTAAAAATAAATCATAAAAAGATGCTGTTTAGATCATTTTCAACAAATACATCACATATAAAACGAAATACAACAAATATATCTGGGTATTGAAAACCTCAAGGGATGCAACCGTGATGTATATATCGTGCAACCACTTTGACTTGAGATTTACAATGCTAGCACTTTTCACAAACTGATGGAGTATATTATAGTACATTGTGGGTTGTATATTGAGATGGCAGGTATGTGACATTGAAAAGGACAAAAGAAAAATATGGGACACTTTATTAGAACACAAAATAAATCGCTACAGCCTCAGTAATGGACCAGTGAAATGAGGGTATTTTATGATCTCATAGGGATTGCATTGACAGCTGCAGTACACCGTTGAAACGGACCAGAAGTGGGGCCGCAGTCTCATTTGGGGGGCGTGAAATTCGTCCCCGTGTGTCTCTATATGGTGGGGAACGAACATGTACATACTTGGCTGATAACGTCCCATAGCTGGGGGGTACGAATATATTCTTACTTCACAGTAAAAGAGTAAAAGAAGAGAAGAAGAAAAACGAAATGTAGGAAACTAAATAAATAAAGGACCCATAAAAATGGGTCCCGACCCAGTGGTGGGGAACCAGTTGTGCATGTACATTGTGCATGTAGGTGCTTTTCTTTTTTTACATACCAAGCAGTTGGCCATCATCGCTGGTAACGGTGATACCCACAGGAGCGCAGATCTCCTCGTCCTGTCCCTTCTCCCCTCTCAAAGCACGGATACTGAAACACAAACACAATCTCACCTCCACTCCTACTGCCAACGCTTTTAAACCATTAAGACCGTAACGCATCTGTGTCACCTACCTTAACTTTTAATCACTTTAACCAATATTTTAAACTTTAGCTATTGAAAAATAGCAGATATACTATAAGCTCACTTATAGTATATCACTCGGTGCCGCGCATTTTTTTTAAATCATGGAAATTTGTGCAAATCTTTGAATATAATATTCTTTCACAGCAATTTTTTTAACTCAAATATTTGCTTCTGCGGGGTCCTTGGAACAACATATTTTCAGATCTGAAAATGCATATATATATATATATATATATTTTTTTTTTTAACTGTGAGGATTTAGAAGATATTTGTAGAGTCAGGTCCTCAGGTCTTAATGGGTTGAATAACATGAGAATGTCAGGGATTCACTTGCATTGCAATTGCCAATTACTATTAATGAATTACTTATTTTAGGTAGGCTATATCGCCCTCTTGGAACGAGGACCGTGTCCTGACTTTCTTCAATACTCCATCCCTTGAATTGTTATGCAATGACTGAGGAAAGCCAGTCAAATGCCTACAGTATTGTGCAAACCAACCAACTACCACCAAACAAATACAATCAGCATTTACACTGTAGTACACACCGTAATCCACTTGCAACTCTTGAGAGTATTCATCAAATTCACCCAATTCTATTACATTTGTACACTCAGGGTTAATTACCAATATATTTTGACTTTCACTGACTCAGACCAACCTGCTGTTAACTCCCACCGCTCCTAAAAAGCGTTTCTGGGGATATTTGTCCTTGATTTTCTTCAGGGTTATGTCTTTTGTGGCCGTCACCCACACATCTCCGCCTTTCCCCCCTTGGCCCCCCAGCCGGGGCAGCCCCATGCCCCCACAACCTCCACGGACGTACAGGCGCAGGTTGTCCACAAAGTTCCCATACTGGGGGAGAGAAAACGTTTTTGATTATTAGACCACCAGCCAGTCCAATCTGTTATACATTATTATTCTATATAAATGTCATATTACATGTGCTCTATCTGTGTTACTTTGTACATGATCCTACAGACATGTGGCATCCGTTTGTATACATGTGTAGTTGTGTACATTATTGTTACATTATGATAGGTATAATAGGTCTAGGATAATGTACATAGCTGAAGATGTCTGTTTTTATGAATTATTTTATTAGTTATTACATTCATTAGCCTGTAGAATGATATTTAGTACATCAGTGATTCTAGGTGATTTTAGACTAGACGCAATAGCCGCAATTGTTTTTTATAATGGGATGAATCTAGAGTTGCAATACCCTCCATTGACTCATCCCATTGTACCACCAGCCCCGGTGCGGGAGGCGGTACAATGGGATGTCAATAAGGAAGTCAAGGAAGGAAGGAAGAGAGAATTTAATATCAGCCAAAACGGTCAAACAAAGTACTTAACGGCTTCTGCGCCAATGAAAATTCTCAGACGTTTCCGTTGTCTCCTATAGCCGATATATGCTTCTTTTGAAACATCTCACCACCACCAAAAGGCTGCAGCACGGCCTTTTCCGAGGGTATGTACGTCTGTATACCATTTTGCATGGAATAGATGCAAAGGGACCCTATGTAAAGTCATCCAAATGTTAATCTAGTTCCCATGTCCGTTTTGAGTTGTGATGGCTTTGATTGATTGAAATATTTATTAACAGTTTGCAGAATTACAGTACATTTCAAGCACAAACTCAATACAAAGACTGTTAACTGTGAGTGGACGACCCAATTAAGCATTACACTTGTTTACAACAGGTTCAATTCATCAAAACATTTAGAGACATACAAATAGACACTTCTATATAGTTAAAGAACAGAACAGGAATTCATCATAAAGGAAGCAAAAAGGGAAAAGAAACATATACAGTGAGGGGAAAGGGGGGGCGGTGGGGGGGGATTCAGATTTTTATACCCTATGATTTGATTAGGATTACAAAATGTCATGGCTAGAATGGATCACTGTAGTACCCTCCATGACTGGGAAACTTTATGCTGACAAATGGAGGACAAAGTTCGAATCCCGTCAGAAACAAACGTTATGTATAGTCATTATTTCATCGATGCGTTTATATTGACGCATTACATGGGCAGCTGGGCTGCATAGTTAATAGTTAATGTATGCGACACATATGTTTACTCATAGTTGCATTCATAAAACGTATTGTTTAATTGTTGTACATAGACAGTCACGGGAAGAAGGCAAGTGTCTTCCTGTTTCTCAACAACAATCACAAGAACAAAACACACGGATCGTTTGGGGGAGACGGGTAGACACCCTTATAAGGGTGTCTACCCGTCTCCCCCAAACGAGAATCAGATCGGTACGTAAGTGTAGGATATTGCAACTCTAGATGCATCCCATTATACGAGTAAGACGCGCAAACGCGGGAAGCGAACGCAGCTCGTACATATTTGGGTTTTGGACGTATAGCTGCTTTGGGGACTCCTTATATGGTGCCCCTTTTGTGCCCATATATGGAGCTGAGTGGACCTGGCCCCTTTTGTGCCCATATATGGAGCTGAGTGATTGCTGATGCAACACACTCCATATTTGGATAGCGGGACAGACAGACACACACACAGACAGACAGACAGACAGACAGACAGACAGACAGACAGACAGACAGACATGATCTGCTAGGTCTCATAGTAAGTGCTCACTGCATTCGCAAAAACAAATCTAGAGTTGCAAATTGCGGCTAGATCGACATATCTGTATTTGATCGATTCTGACATTTGCATAGATACGAAAGTAAATGTGACATGACGATTATGATAGTCATGTTTCAGGACTAGTCTTTACTCTTGATCCAAGGCTACGTGATATCTGTGATTAGTAATTCTGTAAAGCACTTTAAGTTGTAACTTCGTTTGGGAGATCGCTATACAAATACAAAATGCATCATCGATTAAACGGTGAATTTGCATACCATCTCCAAAGAGTAGAGATTGTGTTTGCCTGTCATTTGAGCTATTATTTGTAAACAGTGTAATCACACTTGCAAGACCCGACGGTGGCCATACAAGGTAACCAATACATCATGCATTATTAACTGACCGCAACTGACCTTATAGCAATATTGTTTCTACAAACAATTCTCTCTAGTAACAGCCTATTTTCTACTAACCTTCCGCCAGCAGATCCTACTGATGTGAACCATCTTGAATGGATTTTAACGTGGGGAAGGCATAGGAGGGAACGTGGGATTTCTGACCGCTGTATTTCCTGTTTGCCACGGTCCAGCCCCGCCCACAACATGTACGTCACTCAGAGCGTCACCCAAGAGTGCTGCCCTGGCGCTGCCCCTGGTGCAGGTGCAATGATTTTATTTAATGCGTAGGTGTCGCTGTTTAGACGTGTAAATAATGCCTCACTAACACGCAATGAATAAACGTTTTGGAATTGTGCATGCGTTCTGCGCTGTTAAGGTAGGCTGCTTAAAATGCTGTTTGCGTCTAAACAATAAACACATAAAAACATTATATAGGGCTTGACTGGATGCTTGTCACGATGACGATGCCAGTCGACTATAACCATATATGGAGTAAAGTTCTACATTGGCATGATGATGTCAGCACTGGAATGGAGCTCTTGTCATGGTATATTATCAGTATAATGTCAAATCTGGGAATACATTTCTTACCAATAATTTTCTTCACCAATGTGTTTGTGAAGGTGTCTTCAGTAGACACCTTCTAGTAGACATAACATATCCCACATTTGTTTCTATTCAACCACCCTAGGGGAAGTTTTGACAGCTGCTGAAAACTATGGTGCAACCATTAGGCCTATAAGGAAAAATGTTCTACATTTCATTATGCTTTAAGTAACATGTCAGTAACAGTAACGTGTCGAACTAGGGTGTATTTGTGACGGGGGTCAAGTGTTCTTTTTCTTTCTTTTTTGTGGTTGCATGATGGCCTTATTTATCTGCTGTTAATGCGATGTTGTTCTCCCTTTTTGTATTACTGTCTTAAACGGAATAAAAAGTTCACGGTCATGTGGCAACCACTGGAGCACACATGAACAGACACTAACCATAGTTATTGTTGTGATCTAAAAGGGCGACCATAAGACCTCTAGAAGTCTCCATCTAACCTTGGGGTGGTGGGTGAGGATCTGCCGAGCCACAGGCATGGAGAACATATGCCAACACAGCGCAGTATTACACATACATTCTAAAGTTTATTACAAACATACAGAATATATATAAATATATGTAGGACAGTGGATCTATGACGTCCCTATAGCCATGATAAGGACAGAATGAGCAGGAACACACTTGCATCTCATATATTGTACATACAGTAAAGTCAGTCCCTCTGATGCAGTAGTAGACAAATCATCAGGGCATGGTTATCAATATGCTTATGCAGATAAATGTGTTGTCACTGAGTCAGTCAGCTGAGGCCATGAATTATAACAGTTATTTTTAATAGAAGTGCTCAGTGTGAATGGCACACTGACACCGCACTCCCGGGTCCTCTGTGATATGCACATACCGGTATGTTTGAGGTTGATCGGTCAAACGTTCTCGAGATATGTGAAGGACAGATACACATGCATGCAGGCAAGCACACTGAGCTTTCGTGATTTAGCTTATATCTTACAATACATTTCAGTGGGCTCTGGCCTGTAACCTAATTATTGCAGAAGTTAAATGTTGAGTTTGGTAAAGAGACAGTACATTCAACCATTTGCATATAGCCTACTGTGGTTGAAACCCACTTAAAACCGAGTTGACCGGATTCCCAAGCGAAGGGCTAAGCCTGCTACTAGGCCTGCTCTTGTTTTAGTTTGACACTAAATATACACACCAGACATCGCCGATCTCACAACCCCAGAAGAGTGATGGTTCAGTCAGGACAACTCAAGGATGGATGTAATATATATTTATTGAATATAAGATGAGCAATACAGTATATGTATTATGGTTTGGCGATGTATTGGATATGCTTTTTAGGTACTCAGATCAAGCGCATCAGTCCCGGCCATAGGGACTGCAAATCCCCCGTACCTAAACAGTAGATCCAAAACGACAGGTGGTAGCTGGGGTGGAGGTGGGTGAGCAGCAGGTTTGTATGCAGTGGCACATTGATACAGCTGCAGCAGTAATTGAGCAAACCTCCGGTTAAAGTAGCCGGTATGAAGATGGAGTGAGTGTGTGATTGGCTGAGTGAATCATGTGAATGAGAGCGTGATGCTGAGGCGGCCCAATTAACGGCTGGCAGCAACTGCACTGAGGTTCCCTGACTGAACTTGCTCTGGCATGTCTACGACAGGCACAAATGCTCATTAGTGTTGTAGTGGATAAGTCAGTTCAAGTCATTGAAACTGTAGAATAGAGCAGTGGTTCTCAACGTTTTAACCTAGGCCATGAGCCCCCCAAAACTGACAATTTAACTAGGGACCCCCCACCCTGACAAGCACTTACAGTACTTATACATTTAGTTTGACATCTATCTAATGTGCGTGCGTGCGTTCGTGTGTGCGTACGCGTGTGTACGTAACTCCTTTCACCCCACCAACTTCAAATTTGGCACAGGCATTCCATACCACCACAGGGTGGAGTGCAGTGCCCGGTGCAGAGTGCAGGCTCTGCCAGTGGACCTCACCTGTCGATTCCATGATGTCACATTGAGATTAGGCAACACCCTTCATATTTGGGCATGCCTGATGCTCCATATATAGGAATAAAGGGACACAGGGAGAGAGATACAGAAATCGCCATATATGGGCATAAAAGGGACACAGACAGATCATTGGAACGTGTACAACGGGCATTGCATAGCCAGGTGGGGCATCGATCTCCAACTTCCATCGTCACAGACTCGGTGCTCTACAGCCGGGCACAGGTCTAGTATTCTAAAAATATGTATAATCAAATGACCGCACATTTGTTGACCCACAGGTTGAGAACCACCACTGACAGTGACTAAAGCTTTTTGTTTGCCTGACCCTATAATGACATGTCCGATAAAGGTACCAGAGTTAATACAGATACAGTTTGTTAATGTCATACTCATCGCTGGACCCGTAACATAGGCAACGGTTTGTTTAGTGTGTGACGACAGATCAGCACTTGCTCAACCTATATAAGACATAACACATAAGGTGTATGGTTGTGAATTCCTTACACGTTCCTTAGACGTTGAACAAGGCCTATAGAGTCTAAACTGTATCATCGTAACAACTAAGTATACAGGCTCTGGCTCTGGCATCGAATATGAGTTCATCGACTAAACAGGAAGATCAGAGTAGCTCGGATCACATCGCTCGTCCCAATGAGCCGAGGAACAGACTGTCGCTGTGGAGTAAACTGTGCTATGCCATTGGCGGAGTGCCTTACCAGATCACAGGAGTTCCGCTGGGTCTCTTCCTGCAGGTTTTCCTACTGGACATAGTCGAGCTGGACGCCTCCTACGCGTCTATCATCCTGTTTGGGGGCCGAGTGTGGGATGCGATAACGGATCCGACCGTGGGATACCTGGTCGCCCGCAGCCCGTGGACACGGTACGGACAACTGCTGCCCTGGATTGTGGCGTCCACGCCATTGGCTGTGATTTCCTATTTCCTCATATGGTACGTTCCCCCTTCTTTAATGGGTGATACCCCAGGGCTCTTGCTGTGGTACGTGTCGTTCTGCTGCATCTTCCAGACACTACAGACCTGCTTCCACGTGCCCTACACTTCCCTCATAATGTTCATTACCTCAGAGCAGACAGAGAGAGACTCGTGCACTGCCTACAGGATGACCGTGGAGGTCCTTTCCGTTGTGATAGCCACAGCCATCCAGGGACAGATAGTGAAACACGCACCGTGCAAAAGTGATGCCAATTCTACCGACCCACTGGACCCCCTGGATGAAACAAAAAGTCGCTACTTGATTGCTGCTGCTGTTCTCTGCACCATCTATATTCTCTGTGTCGTTGTGTTGTTCTTTGGGGTGAGTGAGAAAAAAGAATCTTGTCATCCCCACACAAAGTCTTTCACACAGGCAATAAGGATGGTGGTTGGACACGGACCCTATCTCAAACTGATGTGTGGCTTAGTCACAACATCAATGGCTTACTTTTTCCTGGAAGGGAACTTTGCCTCATTCGCCATCTATGCACTGGGCTTCAGAGATGACTTCCAGAACATGTTACTGCTCGGCATGATTTCCGCTTGCTTGACCATCCCCTTCTGGCAGTGGTTCCTGACGCGTTATGGGAAGAAGACGGCCGTTTACTTTGGAATCCCTTTTGGAATGCCCTTCATGGTTCTATTGGTTCTGGTGGAGAACAACCTGATGCTCACCTACTGCCTCATATTTGCTGCGGGAGTGAGCTTGGCCGTAGTCTTGCTGTTGCCGTGGTCGATGCTTCCCGATGTGGTTGATGACTTCAAGGTCGCAAACCCCGAGTCCACCGGCCACGAGGCCATATTCTACTCCTTCTACGTCTTCTTCATCAAATTTGCCAATGGTATTTCTCTGGGCATTTCCACACTGGCCTTAGATATGGCAGGCTATGTTCCTCGAGGCTGTGATCAACCATATAAGGTTAAGATGACTTTAAAAATTCTAATCTCTGTTGTGCCCATCGTCCTCATTTTGTTTGGCTTGTATATATTCTACTCTTATCCAATAGATGAGAAAAGGAGGCAAAGAAACCGCAGAGTGCTCCTGGAACGACAGGAAAGCCAAGCAAAGTCTGAAATGAGCCAGGCAAAATCCGAAATGAGCTCTACAGACACCACCATTGTCTAGAGCTGACATCCATACACTGGCCTCCAACTTTGTGCCCGTTTCACCCAGCAATAACCAGGCCAATGCTGGATACCTGCTACATAACTTATACATCTCTATCTTTTATTATAACATTGATCATAGTGCTGCAAGAACATCTGCAGTTTCAGCATAAAATATGGAGTCCTGTGTGTGTCTGTGTGTCCGCAGCTAATCTGGCAGACTGCGGGGCCGATAGCAGCGCAAGCACCAACTCTTACACATGCACGGCCAATGATGTGAATGTCAGAATATATCACGTATGACTATATGTGCCATGGAAATATGCATTCCACTGAGCACACTTTTATTGCTAAACTTTGCTATGTCCCTGAACTCCCATGCTGCCATTATAATTTTTTGTGTCATCATTTACTTTGTACTCTTTGTTTTATTGTTTATTTTTTCTGTTGACGGCCTCCGTGCAGTACCCCTTAGACAGTATACCTATTAGTTAGTACCCATTAGACAGGGCCATTAGACAGATAATACAATACAGATTTGCTTTATTTTTGCGGGAGGCGGACTAGTCGTATTTGTATGTTGATGTTAACCTAGCACCTCCACTAATGTGTATACAGGAACAATACATGCAGTAGGCTACCAATACAGTTAACATTTTTTGTTTATTTTTCTCCTCAAAACAATATGGGTAATTCAGGGCGGATTCACAACTATGGTCCCGGGTGCGCACTCAGGACCACTTTGCAGATGTTGTGGTATAGTGTGAACGATGCGTATACCGTTCCCCGGAGTGGATCACCCAACCGTTCCTGGGACCGCATGAGGATGTCGTTCCACGTAAGATGGATGCGTACTCGGCTATACGGCTCATTCCAATGTGAAAGCATACGTATACCTAAAGGAGTTAGTGGACTGGTTTTATACGGCTCATTCCAATATGAAAGCATACGTATACCTAAAGGAGTTAGTGGACCGGCTATACGGCTCATTCCAATGTGAAAGCATATGTATACCTAAAGGAGTTAGTGGACTGGTTTTTAAAGCATACGTATACCTAAAGGAGTTAGTGGATTGGTTTTTAAAGCATACGTATACCTAAAGGAGTTAGTGGACTGGTTTTTAAAGCATACGTATACCTAAAGGAGTTAGTGGACTGGTTTTTAAAGCATACGTATACCTAAAGGAGTTAGTGGACTGGTTTTTAAAGCATACGTATACCTAAAGGAGTTAGTGGACTGGTTTTTAAAGCATACGTATACCTAAAGGAGTTAGTGGATTGGTTTTTAAAGCATACGTATACCTAAAGGAGTTAGTGGACTGGTTTTTAAAGCATACGTATACCTAAAGGAGTTAGTGGACTGGTTTTTAAAGCATACGTATACCTAAAGGAGTTAGTGGACTGGTTTTACATACGTATACCTAAAGGAGTTAGTGGACTGGTTTTTAAAGCATACGTATACCTAAAGGAGTTAGTGGACTGGTTTTTAAAGCATACGTATACCTAAAGGAGTTAGTGGACTGGTTTTTAAAGCATACGTATACCTAAAGGAGTTAGTGGACTGGTTTTTAAAGCATACGTATGTATACCTAAAGGAGTTAGTGGACTGGTTTTTAAAGCATACGTATACCTAAAGGAGTTAGTGGACTGGTTTTTAAAGCATACGTATACCTAAAGGAGTTAGTGGACTGGTTTTTAAAGCATACGTATACCTAAAGGAGTTAGTGGACTGGTTTTTAAAGCATACGTATACCTAAAGGAGTTAGTGGACTGGTTTTTAAAGCATACGTATACCTAAAGGAGTTAGTGGACTGGTTTTTATACCTAAAGGAGTTAGTGGACTGGTTTTACATACGTATACCTAAAGGAGTTAGTGGACTGGTTTTTATACCTAAAGGAGTTAGTGGACTGGTTTTTAAAGCATACGTATACCTAAAGGAGTTAGTGGACTGGTTTTTAAAGCATACGTATACCTAAAGGAGTTAGTGGACTGGTTTTTATACCTAAAGGAGTTAGTGGACTGGTTTTACATACGTATACCTAAAGGAGTTAGTGGACTGGTTTTTATACCTAAAGGAGTTAGTGGACTGGTTTTTAAAGCATACGTATACCTAAAGGAGTTAGTGGACTGGTTTTTAAAGCATACGTATACCTAAAGGAGTTAGTGGACTGGTTTTTAAAGCATACGTATACCTAAAGGAGTTAGTGGACTGGTTTTTTTGGGTTAGGGTTAGGGCTCGTCGACAAGCAAAGCGTAAACAAAATAAAATCACACCCGTGTGAAGTGAGGTGTGCTCTTATCATCATGACATAAAATAGACACTATCAGGACCTCATTTATCAACTCTGCGTACGCCGGCATTTATCATTTCCGCAAAACCTTGAACTTGAACGTACGCCAGGACAAAAATAACGTCAGGTCGGGAGCTGTCGTAGGCTTTGTCCTTTTTCTGTCGTCGAAAAAGCGGAGCAGCATTGTCTGGCTGTCACAGGCATCTAAATATTATACGTATTCACTCCTAAAATGTTAATATAAAATGTACTGTATATAGGCCTAGACACTAGATTTCCAACTAGCAATTTAAACCACGCAATTAAAAACAATATAACATGTTTACAATGTACTAGTTTATGCTTAATCTTCAGCATGACTTCATGGAGCTTCTCCATTTCATCAGACACTAATTTCTAGTGTCTCCTGCAGCTGAGAAAGCTGTCCACATTATTCTTCACGCTCACTTCACAAGACAGCATAGGCCTCACTCACACCTTTCGATCTAGCATACAACATTGATGTAAGCAAGATGTAGTTTCCAATGGAAGTCACATGGTTTGATACAACATTTTGGACTACAAGCTGTTGTATGGCTTTCGGCTGCGTTTCGACTGCCCCCCTCCCCCTCATACAACACAAATGTTGTGACTCTCATTGGAAATGCATTGGGGCAAGATGTATCACACCCTTTGTATACAACAATCAGTCTTTTGCGAAGGTGTGAGTGAGGCCATAGTCTCACCCAACCAGCAGTGGTGGAAGTACATTTACTCAAGTACTTAAGTAACATTTAAGTACTTGAGTAGGCTACTTTTACTTTAATGCAGTACCGTATTTCCAATATCCTACTTTTACTCCACTACATCTCAGATCCAAATAGCCAGCCTACTTTTACTCCACTGCATGTAGCCTATTTGAAAACGTTACTAGTTACTTTGTAGATTTTGATTATTAATACAAAACATAACTCCTCAGCACACAGTCACATACAACTGTATGCCCATACATGTCAAACTATAGGTAGGAACTGCTTTAGTTCTGTATATTTCACTTAAACTTACGGCAACACCTTGGCCTGTCTGATGACCTTTGCAAATCATTTGCAATTGATTGCTGTCACCTATACTTCCCCTTTTGCTTCCTGTCTGCATAGTAAGCACAACATTGCGTCTCTAATTCACCGGTGTGTAAAGACCTTTAGACAGAAATCACATGGGGTTTACGTCTATAAGACATATCAAAGGGTAAAGCGCTACATTCTGATGGTAATCATTGCTGTAGAATGTTCAATAACAGGAGTCTCCCTCCTGTTCTCCAAACTCTTTAGTAGCCTATAAGCAGAACATGCATTTTCAGGTCTGCCATGAAAATGAGTATAGCTTACTATCCGAATATAGCGTACCTGTACCCGTACCCTACCTTTAACCATTTGAACCCTATACAAATGCCATTGTAGATCGGCTATGCATTCTGAACAGGGCTATGACACACAAAGAACACTAGAGGGAGCCACATGTCAAAAAATACCCGCTACAAGGCATTTTGTGGGATGGAGTTTAACTCCATATATTTAGACTTTCTAAACCACATGGTTCCCAAAGTGGGGTCCGGGGACCTCCAGGGGTCCTTGAAGGAGTTGCAGGGGGTCCCCAGCTAGATGATGGTTAGGAACCAGATGGACACTTATGGGTCTGTAACTCAGAGAGCGTAGCCTACAAATGGAACAGAATGGAAATAGAATGTACAAATGTGTACTTATACAAATTGTACATTTAGAGTTAAATTAACCAATTAAGCCCTATATACATTCCGGCCATTTGAAAATAGCCGATCTACAAGCTCACAATGCGCCAATCGCGACGCATTGTGAGCTTGTAGATCTGCTATTTTCAAAAGATTCTACTTTTAACTAACGTACATTTTGAATTCCGGACTTCTACATTTATTTCTATACATTGGGGGACGTTTTCCACCACTTACACTTTGCCACTTCTACATCTCCAGCATTGTGCCGTGCTTGTCTGTTATTTTATTAACAGAACAAACCATTACATGTCATAAAGAAATGTCATACTATTGTAACCTAGTGGGCAAGGAATTTACTTTTACTAATTTACTAATATTATAAAATGTACGACTACGCCACCTTGATGTTGTTTGTATCAAGGAATAGAATGAATAACTGCTATAAATCGGGTTCCCCAAAACACAGATAAGCCAATGAGACCGAGACATTGAGTTTTCCCCAAACACATTGAATTCATTCAGATTTACCACACAAGGGTTAAAACACTGCATGCACTGGATAAACAGTATTTATTAGAAATAGTTAAAACTACCAATATATTGTAGAATATTAAAATACAGTTCCATACAACCCCAGAGATAAAGACAGACAAGCAATGGCAATCACTGACCACAATAAGTATAGCCAGAGTCAACTGGCCAGTGGGCGACAACACTTCTACAGGGGCAGCTAGCTAAAGGCGTAGGTTAGATCTAGGTTAATACTCGAAATAAACAATAATGATAAAATCAACCTAAACAAAGCAGCAGTGGCTATTGATTGATTGATTGATTGAAATCTTTATTAACAGTTTGCAGAATTACAGTACATTTCAAGCACAAACTCAATACAAAGACTGTTAACTGTGAGTGGACGACCCAATTAAGCCTTACACTTGTTTACAACAGGGTCCACATTGTTCAATTCATCAAAACATTTAGAGACAAACAAATAGACACTTCTATGTAGTTAAAGAACAGAACAGGAATTCATCATATAGGAAGCGAAAAGGGAAAAATAGGCTATAGATCTAAGGGCGGGATATAACAAACATTTAGTACATTAGACTATACAACAAATAAAGTATCTCATCAAGTTATAAGTTATTTTGGCACAGGGCACATGAATGTACATCAACCTGAATTGTAACATATAGTTTAGAATAGATTACAGAACAACATGATTAAAACTACATTAATGAGACATGTTACTCACCCTGGCAGTAAAATTTATAAAAACCCAGGCCTCAAGACCCACGGCCAGGCCAGCATTCACCAAACTTCTGCTTGGAAGAAGACAGGGCATTTAAATAGTTACCTGATGATTGTCAATGAGGAAGTGCCCCTATGGTGGCCTCTGAGGCTCAACTTCAACTGGCTATACTATACTATACTATACTATGTTGTAAAAATAAAAATAAAGCCATCATACAGTACTATTCTGTTTTCCCACAACCTTATGTGACAGGTAGGCCATCTATGCTACCAGCCTGGTTGAGTTCAGTTAAGTGAATTCAACACCTGGTGGAGCTGTCTGCTTAGATGAATAAGAGTGCGGTGAGTAATGGGGGTCTGTAGGTGGTGTTATAATATCCTAGTATACACTGACACGAAACAAGACAGGAACGCCCCAAAACGTCACATCCGGGACATTTACCCTGGGCAGAATTTTCTATGGCTGCCAATGCAACTTTTTCCAATCCTTAATCACATACGGATCTATGCCGACAATATCTAACTTGCGGAGGTAACGTGCCTAAGTGCCTTGTCCACGGGCAACAGATCTTTCAACGTATGGCATTGCAAATACGTTTGATAATCGCTACTCTGTGCAATATTGTTTTGGAAATGCCGCAAATTGCATTGCATTGAAAGAGAGCAAATCACAACTTACCCTGGGGGTGGTGACTCCGCCCTGAATATGCGTTTTCGTGTCAGTGTATAGAGCACTGTTATTTCTAAAACAGTGGTCTTTACTATGGATAACACCACCACACAGAGGAGCAAAATTAACTGCAACACTTAGGATCTAAGTATTGCATACAAGACTAATATGAAGTTTAAGCATGTTAACTGTTGTTTACATTTACTTAAATGACCACTCACTGCCTAATATAGGCCTACTAACAAACATTTATTTGTATAGCATTTTTGAAAACAAGGTTCCAAATAAGTTTACAACAAATCAGTATTTGGCTTTAGATTTTTATTTATTTTTTGCGATGAAAATGCTTCAATCTGGTGCACTTTGAGATAAAAATGAAGAGGCTAGATCTATAAAGAACTACACACATCATATTACTGTAGATTATTATCATATTTACTGTGCTATTATTGCCATTTGCCAACATCAGCAGTAGGCTACAAAACATTGGATAGGGCAGGGGTGGGAAACTTTGATGATGGAGAGGCCCACTATATTTCAAACTCACTCCAGAGGGCCACAATGCATATAGTCAATAATAGCTGATCTACAAGCTCAAAACGTGTCGCAGTGTGATGCATTTTGAGCTTGTAGATCTGCTTTTTTTTTTTTTTTTAATTGGAATCCTGAATTATTTTCACCTATTTTTTAATTGGAATCCTGAAAAGTAATCTTTTTTATTTAATTTCAAATACATTTATATTTTATGTTAACTTTATGATTATGAACTGAAATGCAAATACATTGGACATAAAAAAAGTAATTAAAGCGGGTCATGTTTGCATGTTTGGAATTGTAACAGCTGAAATCAATAACATATCAGTATTCCGATATTAACCTGCAGGCCGCATTAAGTGAACTGCGTCTGTGCTCAGAGAATACATTCTTCAGCGTGTCCACAATAGTCCACAGCCCACTTTGCCACTCTCTCTGATCCACTGCACCAATAGCACCCCTCCCCCCCAATGGCAGACAATCATGTCAGACACATATACATTCATTTTCCAAATTCCGAATTATCATGTGTTGAAGTTCGTGTGCCTCAGGAATGTCGTACTTCCTGCTCTTTCCAAATGGGAGATGGCCATGATGCATGTTAGTTGTTCCTTGCATGCCTGTAAAATACTTTTTTTGTTTGTAGCAGCATGTTTCGAGTTGTTATAACCAGTGCTGCTAGTGAATATCACTGCCAAATATCACTAGAAAACCAATCCAGCACAAAAGGTAGTTTTATATTTTATTATTTACATTATTTTGAGGGGTCAAGGAGGTCGGGTTGAGGGGTCAAGCACCCTCTTTGACCCCTCGTGGCGCCGGGCCTGCGGGGACCACCAGTAGTCCTTGAGGAGATTCCACAGGGTTCCCAGCTAAATAATGGAGAGTTGGTAACCAAATGGACCCTTATGCATCTTTAACTCTTGAGAGTGTAAAATTAAGGGTCCATTTGGTGTCATTATACGCTCTCAATAGTTAAATTCTCTCCTGTGGTATCAACATCAATACATCATGGAACTATAGAACATATTCTAATCTATAGAGCGCCGCAGTCCCGCCCCCTTTCAGAAAAGCGAGTGGCCCAGGAAATGAAACCCCAATGCATTCTTCCATCGGCACTTCTAATATAATTTATTTAAAGACGGTTACGCCGCAGACAAAGCCAATTCGAGAATGCATTGGGGTTTCATTTCCTGGGCCACTCATTTTTCTGAGAGGGGGCGGGACTGCGCTCTATAGTCTTGGGTGTGAGAGGCTAAATCTCATCAAATGGTGGTCCGTGGCTCAAATGCCAAATAAATAATGGACCTTGATGTGAAAAAGGTTGAAAACCACTGCTATACACTATCTTTGTCACCAGTCAGTAATTGTTCTTCGTCCTACCAGTAAGGCCGCATATTTCAAGACAAACATGTCCTGATACTGCATGGGCTCATAGCTGTCCTGTCAGAGGCAGCACACCAGGGCTGCTACATCACCACTGGCGCTGAGGTGTAAGGCGGCTACTCCTTCTCTTATACTCTCTATATCTGAGACATAATACTTGTTGAAGGCTTATGTAACATGTCAGCTAAACAGGGACGACAAGCGTGTGTGTGTGCGTGCGTGCACACACACACACACACACACACACACACACACACACACACACACACACACACACACACACACACACACACACACACACACACACACACAGTATGTGAGCATCGGTGTGCTTGTATGGCTTTGCATGCATGTGTGTTTACATACAGTATCAGTGTATTAGGGAGTTAAGATGGTGGCAGGGGCACAAAGTTGTGTCAGAGTGTCAGGACATATCTGTCCGAGCGTGCGTGCGTGCACGTGGGCGTGCGTGTGTCTGTGCATATGTACTTGTACATGTTAAGTCTGATTTATTAATGGTTGCATGCCGGTGTCGCGCACTGGAAACAGTGCTAGATTTACAAGCTCACAACATTCACAATCACTATTGTCAGCGTGCAACAATAATCAACTAGTAGAAGTGCGAGGTGCTGTGAAGCTCTCTGTAGGGTGCATGTTGGGTTAACGACCGGGGTCAGGGTGTCACAACGTATCTGCTTGAACAAGCTGCCTCTGGGACACTTCTGGACAGGTCCTATGGTTGCCCGTGGCAACGGTGCACTGGAGTTACTCCTAATATGTTCTTTCCTATCCCATAAGGCAATGGGGCTTTGCGCTGCAGAGCTCCAGTGGCAGTGCGTTCCTATACTGCCATAAATAACATCGTCTGTGAGCATCATTTCTCAAAAACCCAAACAGCAAAAAAATAGCAGATCGTCAATTTTCTTAGACTTTTGTTTTTATTGTATTAAAAACAAAAATAAGTCACCTTGGCGTTTTCAACAAGTTGGGGGGGGGGGGGGGGGGGGTCATTTGTGTACACCTATTGTACAGTGGTGTGACTGTACAACGCGGGGTGCGTTGCTTTCTCTCACTGCTTCCCTTCTTTCTCAGCCGTCTCTCTTGCTCGTGTTCCTTCACTTCACTTTCCAGTGAGGCGCAGGTATCCATAGCAACACGTGTGTGCGAGCTTCACGTGTGTGCACATGGCCTCTTGTCCGACGTGGTAATTACTGGAGCTTACCTCAGTGCTAATTAAGCGTCGCTATGGTAATTGTAGGGGTCAAGTGAACGATTGGCTCACCTTCCTGGCTCATTCGACGGCCCTTCTCCTCCACTCCCAACTTATCTACTCCACCCTCTCACCCCTGCACCGCTTTTCTTACACCCTACACTCCCTTCTCCACTCTTATGTCCCTCTTTCATTGCCCTCGTGTGTGAACTGCAATCGTTTCTTCCTGCGGAATTTGCCATGGACAAATACTGTACAAATAATTCTCGATGCAAATGTTTAATATTTAATTTTGCTGTGGTTTGCCTTCACACTGGCTGTGTCAAGCACAGCAAGGAAAAAAGCAGGGAATTTTCAATTTTCAATTCATAAAATATACAGTGGAAGCTATGGTGTTAAAAAATATACTTTGAGTAATAGTTAGGACTTTTGATGTAAAGTGAGGGTAACGGATGTGTCGTCAGGGACTGTGTGTGTGTGTGTGTGTGTGTGTGTGTGTGTGTGTGTGTGTGTGTTCCCCGAGGGCCACTTTATCTAGTTGGCTTGGTTTTCTTATTCTTGGTTCTCCGTCCAATACTGGCTTCTTGTTTCTGCTCACTCTGTCCTCTAATATAAGACTTGAAGATGGCATATTATCTGCTACTTTCCTCACATTATCCACTTCTTCTCAATACCACCTCATCATCATATCTAATATCTCCTTATCGCATGAAAATAGATCTATTTGCCCTCTAGGGGAAGGCAGGGGTGAAATGTTCTGCTACTGAAATAGCAAAGAGCAGGCTCCAACCTTATTTACTTGAAACTTCCCCTTCTTAAATCTAACAAACCCCCTATGCGCACAGGGTGGGTTGCACACACGCACGTTAATCAAGTGGTCCAGGTGCATGCCACATATAGGCTCTGGACTGACTTCGAGTCCCGTTCATGACGACCTTTGCTGCATGTCTCTCCCCTTCTCTCTCTTCCTCTTTCCTGTCAATCTTCACTTGATACTATCAATAAAGGCCCAAAAAAAACAAAAAAAAACATAATTCTCATGCCACAACACATCTACAAGCTCACAACATGCATGGGTTTTTGTTTTCTATTTTTAAGCACACTTCTTGCCGTATTGAGATATTTTTGAGATATGGACGAATATACGAGAACAAACAGACACTGGATGATTTTGTTTCAAAGTTAAAAACAAGGCTTCACCCACAGATTTCCGGGTGTATGATGAGGTGAGCTTTGGCTTTGACATCATTAACAGGTTGTGGGTCTGTTTACTGTGGAGCTGTACGCATGCATGCATGCATGCACGCACGCACGCACGCACGCACACACGCACGCACGCGCACACACACACACACACACACACACACACACACACACACACACACACACACACACACACACAGATAATCACTTCACACCTAAAACGGCATGTATTGAATTTACAGTCAAGGACACACAACCACAAGTAAACAACGAAGGCAACACAAACAATGCAACACATTATCATAGTGTAGCAGGGGGGACTCTGTACATTGTGTGTGTGTGTGTGTGTGTGTGTGTGTGCTGGGGGGTTCTAGCTTTAGCTATAGCTACTTATCCTCTTGGCTCATTGTTGAGGGGCGCCAGCCTCATATGTCCAGCTTTTAAACTTTGTCCTAACATTAAATGCCATTGACAATGAATGGACAGTTTTGAGTGTTTGTGTAAACACAAACATTGAAGACGAAGGTGAGGACGTAAATTGTGATTGCCGGTATGAGATGATGTATGATTGATGATGTATACGATGATAAGAGCACCCCTCACTTCACACGTGTGTGTGATTGTTTATTAATGGGATGGTGTTTAGTCAGACCTGCTTTGCTGTTTACTGTAATGTATGATGACAACGCTGCTACCAGAGACCTCTGTCCATATAGCGTTGCTGTCAAGGACAAACCTCTTATCTCCGTATATTATTCCTAAATCCACACAACCCACTGCATCGTACTTGATACTCGAGCTTGGATCTGATTCTTTTGATATATCTTTGAATTTGAAATCCTGAAAAGTAACAGTTTTGGGGGTTTCCACCCGACAGAGACGGCATCTCCCTCGTTTTACAACAACCGATACAAAGGGGGTAGCCTATTGGTGTTGCGTGCATGAGGGAGTATTGCACGGGAAGGTGTGTGGCAGTTGTGTGTCTTGCTGTGAGTGTGTGCGTGGTTGTGAAGTGATGTACACTGTGGGAGGTGGAAGAAGGCGGCACTCAGAGCTTCCCTTTGGGCTGTGAGCGAACGACACAGAGATACTGGAAGATATGATGTGATATGATGTGATGATATTCTACAAAATAAATTATTATTTATATTCGACGCCAATTGCTCATTTTGACGCCTTCTGGTCCAAAGTCCAGCACGCCGATTATGTGTTTCACACCTTTTTACGCCTCTAGCCGACCTCTCAGCCAATGGGATAGTATTGCAGTCAGCAAGTTAGGCAACCAGACCCTTTTAGCCTCTAGCCGACCTCTCAGCCAATGGGATAGCTCTGCCAATGGGATAGCATTGCATTGCAGCCAGCAAGTTGCAACAACAACCCACTAGTTTTTTATATCAATTGATTATGGTTCACAACTGTGTCCTCTACACCCTCATAACACTCCAGTAGCAGTCTGTTGGGGGAAAAAACTGAAATGAAATGAAAATTCTGCTGGCTTATGCTATCTATGGCGTTTTTCGAATCGTAATATTCTATTCAGATTCTTCTTTTTGGACCAAAAACAAGCTTGATTTGCGGCTCATTTCTCTAAACCATATGATCCTCGTTTAAAAAAGGTATGTTTTGGGTGAATTAAATGACAATTGCGGGACATGTTACATAGCAGATTCTCACTTCCTGACTCGCAGTTTCCAGACAAAACCACTTTTAAGACCGTCCAACGTTGAAGTCAACGGCTGGCAAACTGTGAGTTCCTTTTCTACATGGTACAGACGGGGGTAAATGAGTTAAAGGTAAAGTTGGGGTGGTGTCTGTGGTGGGCCGATAGCCTATATGTCCAAATAAGGACATACGCCAGTCTGTGCTGTTAGGCAATGTGTGTTGAGTTTATCCCCTGAGCGGCCCTATATATATATTTAGGTTTAGGTTTATTTATTTAGCACCTAGTATAAAAAAATTAAAAATAAACAATACATATCAAAGAACAAAAATACAATGCAAAGAAAGGAAGAAGCCAGCTGGCTTATTTGCAATAATTTCCTGTATGGAGGAGGTCATTGATTAAGCAGATTAAAAGTTCATTAAGAACAATAGAGAAGTCTACAAGTTGTCAAAGGGGGGCTGTGCAATAAGGAAATAAAAACACAGAGACTGCACAAAAAGGGGAAATAAACAATACAACAACAAACAGACAAAAGAAAATATAACACATCAAAGTAAATCATGTAATCAACAGAGAGGGAGAAATAAGATATTTCTTTAGATGTTTCTTGAATATTGGCAAGGATAATGAGAATGTAAGTGAAGCATCTAGGGAATTCCATAGATGAGGGCCTCTAAATTTGATGAATGAATCTTCCGCCGTAGTCTGAAAACCCACCTTTTGGGTTAGGACAAAGTTTGTGTTTGCACACATACTAAAAGCTGCTGGACATATAGGAAGGGCTAACGCCCCTCAAAAATCTGTATTGTAGCTTTAACTTTTACTGTGTACAAAATTAATACCTGCTAGCAGCTTGAAAACAAAGCGGACGAGGAAACTCTGCTTAGCTTAGGGGTGAACGAGACACTGGCGTATCCTGACAGTTGCTTACAACAAGATCTTACAGGGAAAACACAGAGGCAGGCACGCACGCACGCACGCACACACGCACACACGCACGCACGCACGCACGCACGCACCAGGAAGGGTGAGTCACTATAGAATATGGGGTCATCCATAGCGACCACTGTCGCCACATTAGAAGAAAGAATGGGAGGAAGGTAGAGAGATAATAATAACAAGTAAGACGCGGGAAGCAAACACAGCTCATAAATTGCAATAACAATTAGAACAAATTACGTACTTGCACTCTGGTGGCGGACAGGTGGTGTCACAGACAGACAGACAGACAGACAGACAGACAGACAGACAGACAGTGCTGGCTTCCATAGTAAGCTGCTCACTGCAATCACAATAAATAAATCACACCCATGTGAAGTGCAGGGGCGCTCTCATCATCATGCGTCATCATACATCATATCATTCCGGCCAATCTCAATCTGCGTCCTCACCTTAAATGTTTGTGTTTACACAATGTTTATGTTTACACAAACACTAAAAGCTATGCCATTTATTGTCAATGGCATTCAATGTTTGTGTTTACACAGACCCTCAAAGCTGGACACACCCATGTGAAGTTATCTTATCATCTCATTATCATCTATCATCTCAAATGTCTGTCCTCACTTCAATGTACTTGTAAGTAATACTATTCTTGTGAGGGCCTACAGTTGGAGCGTGTGTGCGTGTGCTGTGCCGTACACACATATCTTTAAAGTCTCTGTTTATGTAACAGTGGCATCTGTTTCACTGTTCCGCCGACAGGTCTATCGGACGACAGACGTTATTTGCGACCGACATCCCGCGAGACCGACAACATCTCACCAGCCTGTGGTCGCTGTTTTGACCTCGATCCTGCTGGGTTCCAGGGCATCGGGGAAGCCCTTTTCCACGCGCATGCACGCACACGCACACACACACACACACACACACACACACACACACACACACACTGCTGCTGCTGTTGTGAATAATGAAAACAAGGCTCTCTTGATATGGCTTCATAAATATTACATCAATAATTTGACATTAATGAGTTTCCCTGCCTTGCATGTACGTGACTTTGTTTCCGCAAAGCAACCACT
>NC_137871.1:23884681-23902181 GCF_963924005.1 Protomyctophum bolini | reverse complement strand
TTCAGTGCTATTACCCGGGGAGCCACAGGCCCAAAAGCTCAAGGAATAGTGATTAACCTGTGATCGCGAACATCGCAAAAAACATTGTTGTATACCACACCATAGACAACCAATATAAGGCTACATTTCATCATACTTTAACCCATTTTGCGCGGGAACCCTTTTTGGTGTTAGCATTATGTTATGCTTTAGCTATTGAAAAATAGCAGATCTACAAGCTCATAGCGCGCCACCGAGTGGCGCGCTACGAGCTTGTAGGTCTGCTATTTTTGAAAAACCGAAGAACGACTGACACAGAAACATAGCTTTTTCAGAAAACTGTCAGGACGTAGAAGACATTCATAGAATCTGATCTCAGGTCAGAATGGGTTAAGTAGCACGTGACATGTCAAACTAGGGGGTTTTCATGATTCTGAATCCATTCCAAGCATTAGTTTTGCACGAAAAACACTCCTAGCATAGCCACTTGCCCCAATGTGCCCAAATGTGCTGAAGTCATCAAGTGTTTTTTGTGCAAAACTAATTATTGGAATGGATTCAGAATCTAGTTTGACTTGTCACATGCTACTTAAAGCAGTCTATGCCGGTGTCGTATAAAAAAATGGCCATAACTTTCTTTTTCACAATGTTTCTGTGGTTGCACCACTAAAAAAAACCACAAATAAAAAGTATGTCATGACATAACAGCAAGGTCCTCTCAAATTTTGGGTGACTGGCTCCCCGGCTATATTTAGTGCCCTTTACATGTACATGTTGCGGAACTGTCCACAGTGCTGAATCTAGCTGAAACTAATGAACACAGAACCCTGCTCCAAGAGGCATTCAACATGGCAGCCGCTTTGTAAAATGCCAAAGGAAACCACTGCACGGTGTACGGTATATATATGACACTATGTGTATCGCTCATTTGCGAATTCTTTCCAATCGCTAATAACTAATCAGCCCGTCTGCCTGTGTGCATGGAAAGTTCTGTGAGCGTGATGTGAGTGAGTGTGTGGGTGAGGTAATAAGGGAAGAAGGGTGGTGGGAGGGAAGGCACCATGGCTGGTATTGGATGAGGTGTAGGAGGCAGAAGCAGGGCTCCCCTGGATACTGTTGCTCTGTGGGTGGCTGCAGGCAGCCCGGCTCTCCTCTCCTGGCACTGTCACCGGGCTGAGGGGGCGATGGACGGGACTGCCTCTCTCTCTCTCTCTCTCTCTCTCTCTCTCTCTCTCTCCCTCCCTCCCCCTCTTGTGTTCTCTCTCATACTATCTCGCTCGTTCTCTCGCTCCTTATCTCCCCCCCCCCCCTCTTCCTGCATGTGTCTCCCCTCCTTCCGGCACTTTCTCTCTCTATCACACTTAGTACACACTTTTCATGTCTCTGTGTCTCCCTCTGCCTCCTCCTTGTCTTGTTCTGGGTCTCCGCATTCTATTCTAAAGATGATATGGTTGATAAAATGTATTATCTCCACCGTGTGATTAGACTAAATGTCTTCCTTTGTTCTGCCTGTTGTATTGACGTTTAGTTATTGTTTGTTTTGTCATTACCTGTAGTATAATACAAGATAAAAAGGTATAGGCACTATAAGCTATACGGCTATTAACCCTGTACATGATTTCAGACCAAAATAAACCATTCATTCATTTTCTCCTGCATGCTCCCAGTCCCAGTCCCAGTCCCAGGCCCTAGAATGGAGGTTTCTCTGAACTCCACCAGGAAAGGCCGCAACAACACAGTTGATTTAGCCGACTAAAATGTATTTTGGCGGGCCTTGATGCCGTAATGACTGATTTTACACTCACACACACACACAAATTAGCAGATCTACAAGCTCACAACGCGTCTGCTATTTTCAGCATGCAACCTAGTGTAAAATGACTTAACTGGATCTCTTCCCTTCCTAACATTTTAGTGTAGTTTTTTATTTGTTGACGAAATTATCAATACATTTAGTCTTAGTTTTCATTTACGTAGTTCCCAACTAGTTTTCGTCACCCCCACACACACACACACACACACACACACACACACATCTCTTTGCTCCACGTGCATGGCTGAACCCCCTGACCTCCATCGCTAGAAGCTTTTCCTCTGAGCTTCCATTCTTCTTCAGAACCTCGCTGCATGCCTACTCCTGCATCGTTTCGATGGTAGCGGCACAGAGGCAAACACTATGAGTTATATAAAGTGTATATAGTGGTAAGTGTTGACTCTTGTACCGCCACTCTTTTTTCTTTCATATTGTCGCTTGCATGCCTGACAGAAACCTTGTCCTTGTTACAGCTTTACTTTCCAGGATATGGAAAAGAAACAAACTCAATCCAATGGAGTTATATATTTAGTCACAAGCTCTTGTTACTATACTGTTCGTTGGTTAAATATGTTTAAGCCTGCAGACACCAGGTATCACAGCTTTAGTCATACAGAAACATCTACAAAACAGGCCATTTCTGAATGTATTTATGAAAACATAAAACAATTGAAATATGGAGACACAAGGTTTCTGCCGGACAGAAGATAAGACCCTGGATTGCTTAAAGTATCAAATAATGGTTAAAAGTGCTTTAAAAGCTAAGGTGACATGCACAGAAGCGTTCCGGGTCTTAATGGTTTAACCCAGGGTGTGTACAAAGTACAAACGGAACCACATGGACTCGTGTAAAGGCTCCATAAATTAACACATGGCGACTTTACAGTGTACAGTGGCCTAAAAGGAGAGGTTACTGGCCGCCACGATGCAATGGAGTCACATCAAAGGGAATACTCAAGTCAGTGACCCAGCAAAAACACTGGGTCTGCAGAATAACCTTGTCGTGTCTTCGTATGGCAGATGTGACTTGTACGATATGAACATCAAGTGGCTTCACACACACCACTGTGCTGAAACAATACAACTCTGTCTATGCTGCTCACAAATTAACTTAGAAAAAACAGCTCTCAGGAGGACAAGAAGTGAGATAGAGATAGAGATAGAGATAGAGATAGAGATAGAGATAGAGAGAGAGAGAGAAATCACTGACAGGGTGATTTGTCTATAAACAATGACCATTCAGCCTGCTTATTACACGGAGCATAAATTAATAAATTGATCCAAACAAACAAACAAAACGAGGTCATTCCTTGCTTACGGTACTGAAAGTATTCCATAAGTATCGCGCTGGCCGGTGTCTGCCCAGCTGCAGCAGCACTGTCGGAAAACAAGGAAGTGAGTTGATCAAATATAATCCATTTTCGGGTACTGTATCGTTAATTCTCGCTCAAATGTGTTTTAGAGCAATGTTTAGCTGTAAATGACATGTGTGTGTGTGTTCACAATGGCTGTCATGTTGGAAACAGCAGTAATAGAGCTGTTATAGAGCAGAGCGGTCATTATCTATAAATAACACACAGCTGAATTCGGTGATTGACCAATCAGAATCAAGCATTCAACCAAGCTGTGTAATAATCTGAGAATAACATGAGAAGGGTTCATATTGATGTTCAGTGTTCCTATATATGAATTACTATATATGTCTTGCACAAACGTCTAGAAAAGACTTGTGTTGAGGGCATGCAGTGCCACACTTGGTTTAACTTCAATGCTCGTCCCATAGCTGGTGGTGACGGAGGCGTTAAACGCTGCTGTGGGGCTCAACCAGTATATACACAGAGTATACGTTGGGGTCCGTATATATACGGAAAAAATGTCCCCTAGCTGGGGGGTATATATACGGACTTGACAGATAAATTATTAATTAATTTGTACAATATTTGCCTCTGAGACGTAGTGGAGTCTTAGAAATTGGAAATACTCAGGAAAAGTACAAATACCTCCAAATTGTACTGACTGTAGGTAAATGTATACTTAGTTGCTTTACACCACCGCTCGGCTCCTTATCTGTCTCTATAGCAACCACTGTAGGCAGTTAGTTGCCGCAGTAAATAATCACTGGGCTGTTCCTGCCCCTGGCGTCGCTCATCAGCGTTTGATGTTGTCCCACTGGTACTATGCTGAACGGGTTAATTTCATAGCCCTCCTGCTGGGCTAGTTAGCCTCGCACGCGTGTTTTGTCTCTTTGATGTGCAGCGGTGGCGGGGTCATTGGGCGTCCGGGGTTTATCCGGAGGTGTTGGGTGCGAGCAGACGGCGGCGGCGGTGGGCTGGGGCCGGGCCTGACATTGATGCTAAAGCCAAAAGAATAGGTCAATGTGTCTGCCGGTTTGTCGCAGCCGGCTGCACGCGCCGCACGTATACACACACATACGAGATGCCCACCACTTGCCGTGGCCTGGCCGGCCCGCGGGGACGAGGGGGGCCGGGTGTCACAAACCGTTAGCCAAGGGAGAAGGAAAGCGCCGGCTGACACCAGTCAGAATGGCAGATGTCCAACGCGACTAGGCAGGGTGGCACATGAGGGGGGGGTACAGGACAGGCCGAGAACGGAGCTTGTAGTGGCTGTCCCCGACGGGCACGGCAGGGAACAGATAGAGGCATTTCTAACGTGGGCAGCAGGGTGAACTGACTATGACATGCAGGCCTCTCAAAAAACTGAGACCCATATTAAAGACTGACAAAACTGATTAAGGACTGAGGTCCAGGCTGATTAGATGGAGCTCCATCTATGTGTGTGTGTGTGTGTGTGTGTGTGTGTGTGTGTGTGTGTGTGTGTACTGTACTACTGTTCCTGTGTGTGTATGTGTGCCAGTGTATTTTTGAAGGAAGACTGACATTATTGGGAAGCAGCTTGTATAATGATTCAGACACAATACATAAATAAGTGATGAACATTTGCGGCGAAGCGTTATTGATTTCGGATATGTCGCTGGCAGAAACACCCATGCGTTCAGTGCTGTACACGCAGCGCTGAGTACGTACATGTTGACCATCTCTTGCTTGACAGACTCATTAGTTGTGCACAGACGGAACTTCCATCGATCTGGGATCCGTTTGCTGGCTCCACAAGTAGGGGCCTCCAGAAGCGAGTTAAGATGACATGGCAACAACTGGAATGGTAGATGATGAACCTGATTTTGCTTCATGCTTTCGCATGACTTATACGTACCAATTTGTGTGGGTTTCGGGGAAAAGGTTGTCGGAGTTGTATAACAAAGCAAGTGTTTCGAAGAACAGAACAATGGTGTGAATCAGATATATTTTGAAGATCGGAGGACCTTATGGTCTATAATAGGCCCTGTCCTTTTGTAACCAATGCTAACCATGTTGCGTGTTCGATAAGTATATAGGTGGGAGTAGCAGGAAGTCCATGTTTCTCCGTAAGCCACATCTCCGAGGGAGACTGGGTGGAATTTCTTTTAACAACACTTACATAAGCTCTGATCTGATGCTCTGGCAGCCCTAACCCCCCCCCCCCCCCCCTCTCTCTCTCTTCTTTGCCACACTGTTCTTCTGCTCTCCGCTCAAAGATTATACCTTGATCGCTCTGGCTAGACATCAGAGAGAAGTTGGGGAAACGGGGGGGACAAAAAAGAGGCAGAGTCAGACTTACCACTGCACCACTGAAAGGACAGCTTCATCCTGTAGCCAGCGGGCCATACGCGCCATCTGAAAGTACACGCAAGGAACTTGGAACACGGAAGATTCTGTTACCGTGGATCTGTTGCTGGAAGTCTCACCCGGCTGAAACATACAAAGTGCATAGAGGAATGAGGCGCCATGACGGCCTCCTGACAGCTGCATACATTATGTGCATGTAACGGTTTCATAAATAAAGTATCCGTTCGAGATCAAGCATATGAAGCAAACTTCAATTAAGTCCTTAGACACTTCAAAGAGGCCTCTGAATGACATTACGGAACACACGCACGCATGCCACGCACACACACACACACACGCACGCACACACACACACACACACGCACGCACCCCCGCGCGCACACACACACACACACACACACACACACACACACACACACACACACACGTGCACGCACACTATATTGTTTCCTGTGTTGGATAATACATCCAAGTGCACTGGAAGCATCTTCACCCTGCTGCACACACACACACACACACACACACACACACACACACACACACACACACACACACGCATGCACACACACACACACACACACACACACACACACACACACACACACACACACAGTAGCAGCACAGCGTGCACGGTCCAATCCAGAGCGACTGGCTCATAAAACACGTCTAATCTGTTAATACCAAAATGAAGAAAGCCTGTCAGCCAACCGCGACTTATAAGACAACGCCCCCCCCCCCCCCCCCCAAACGCACCCCCCCCCCCCCAGCCCACCCCATGCACCCCCCCCCCATGCACCACAGAGCCTTTGTCTTCCATCCCTGATGGAAATAGCAACACATGATGGGCCACTGTGTTGTTCGTGTCTCGTGGCGCTCGGCTAATCCTGCGTGAAGCGAGAGGAATCTCTTCAACGCCTCATGTCGCCGTGGATTTGTCAACAGCCGTCTACTCATTTCCTTGGTAAGGTGACACCATCATGCGTCACCTTTTAATACACATCATGATAATAATGTGGAGGTGGAGGAGAGCTCGGTCGGACCGCCCCGCCGGGTTTCACCGGGTTGTGTCCACCACCAGGTGTTTTCTGTTTTTCTTTTTCCACACAGCTCTTAGAGTATATACTGTAACCACTTCAACGTTAAACCTTAATACTTTGTTGCAGCCCCAGATTAACAATAGAACTTAATGGAGCTTAAGCGCCAGGGCCCTGCAGCTTGCAGGGCCCTGTGCATGTGAGACTATTTCAAAGAGGTATACAGCTGTTGCTTCTGTCAAAAGCATATATATTCATAGTCACCGATTTCAATGTAACGCAACACAGTTTCTCAGACTCAAAAGCAGATCCAGCGTCGGGAGAGCAGCCTTATAACTACTGTATATGGGAGCAGTCTTATAACGCTATGGGAGCAGCCTTATAACTCTATGGGAGTAGCCTGATAACTCTATGGGAGTAGCCTGATAACTCTATGGGAGTAGCCTGATAACTCTATGGGAGCAGCCTTATAACTCTATGGGAGCAGCCTTATAACTCTATGGGAGCAGCCTGATAACTCTATGGGAGCAGCCTTATAACTCTATGGGAGCAGCCTTATAACTCTATGGGAGCAGTCTTATAACGCTATGGGAGCAGCCTTATAACTCTATGGGAGTAGCCTGATAACTCTATGGGAGTAGCCTGATAACTCTATGGGAGTAGCCTGATAACGCTAGGTTTAAAGTGCTTATAGCGGACTGGCGGTCCAACAAACCAAGACTGTCGATTTAACCACTGGTGTTTTGTTTTCTACTTGGAGGAAGCTGTATGTGTGCTGTGAGGTTCAGTGCAAAACAACATCTACTGAAGCAGGGGACACATTTAATCATGCAATTGTTTGAAATAAGGGGACAAGTGTTGAAGGTAATTAAAGATTCTAACCGTGGCTGCCTGGCTGGTGAATGCATATAGAGCTACGTACTGTACGAGAAAAAGAAAGCTGCAAACAACAATTAAAAAAGCCTCAATAGAAACACCCGGCTTAAAAAGCGAGCAATCATGTCCGAGATGTTGGGCCTAAATGAGGATGTTGTTTTTTTTTCTCTCTTCTGTTCTGTCAATCTCCTCCAGAAAGCGATTTCCTTCCGTGGAGTGGCAGCCAGGGCTAAAAGCATGTTTTAATAAGCGCACTGACACATCCATCTTTGTTTCAGAGAGATAAGTCACAGCAAAGCAGCCAGGGCTATAGCTGGAAGGACGCCCGTTGCTGAGTATCGGTTGAACGTGCTGTATATCTACAGTATATAAACACACGCACACGCACATACACATGCACACGCGCCGCACACATGCACACATGCACTTCCACCCATACGCGCACACACATGCATGCGCACACATACACGTGCACACACACACACACACACACACACACACACAGAGGAGCTGTCATCCCAACTTAAATCCTATTTATCGCCCAAACCAATGGAATTCTTCCTCAGAGCCGAAGGTGTTTGGCATGTTCGCGTTATGCCTCCTCGGAGATTAGTGAATTCTCTGCTCTGTGTTCTCCACGTGTCTCCTTTTAAGTCTTCCTTCTTGCCCCCCCACACCCCCCCCTTCCCTGTCCTCTTCTCCGCTTTTCCCACACTTTGCATCAAATTAAATATGCTTTTATTTGTTTATTTAATTATTTGTTTGTTGTTCCTCATCGGGGGGGAGCAGCGAAGGCTCAGATACCTGGGACTTTTTAGCTGGCTGTGGCACGCGCGTGTGCGTGCGTGCGTGATTGAGCAGTGTGACAGAAATGTCCTCATTAGGTCTCTACAAATGCTATGAAGAGAGACACACTGCAAAGGGAGAAGAGATGGCTGCGAGGAGAGGAGAGGGAAAAGGCAGGAGAGAGAGAGAGACAGAGAGAGACAGAGAGAGAGAGAGAGAGAGAGAGAGAGAGAAAAAAGTTTGCGAGCTTTTGACACTATCCGCCTTTTATCTGCACAGCGTCTCAGGGTTTGGGTTTAAAGTTATGTGCGTGTGCTCTAAAAGATATTCATGCACATGGGCACGCACACTCATGAGGCATGAGCAGCAAGACAAAAGTCTCTCTCTCTCTCCTCACCTCTCTCCTCTCAGTATACACACTTGCAGTCCACTATAGACATAGACATGCGCACAGTGCACACGCACGCAAACACGCACACGCACACACACACACACACGCACACACACACACACACACACACACACACACACTGTGAGTCACATAGTACAATGCAGAAGCTCTGTCATTATTATACGCTATTAATTAAAGAGGAATATAATGAAACCAGATGAACTTCTGTTCAGCCTAATTATCATATCTTTGATACCAAAGAGTGCAGAGAGAGAGAGAGAGAGAGAGAGAGAGAGAGAGAGAGAGAGAGAGTAGGGAGCGTATAGGGAGGTTCAGATTGGGACTCTGGGAGCGAGAGGGGATTCTATATGCTGTGTATCCCAATATGGAGCTCAGAACTCCTTAATTGGAATCAAAGCTCTACGTCTTAATTACAGAATGGAGAGAGAGAGAGAGAGAAGGAGATGCATGTGGGAAATATGAGAGAGAGAGAGCATGGGAGACAAAGAGCGAGGGCTGAGCCTCGGGAGAGGTGAATATAAAGGAGAAAAGGCAGGGGAGTAAAGGTGTAAAGGAACTGTTGATTAAGAGAAAAGTATAGTGCAAACAAAAGAACAAAGAACAAGCATGTGTTTTATGTTTGTTCCTCGTAGCTTCCTGTCCTCTGTGTGACGCCGGTGATCTTTGAACCTCAACTCCCTCGTTGCCTTGTTTAGAATTAGAACCCGTGTGTCGCGGTCGCGGCGTTCCCAGCATGCAGCACGTTGATCATTATACCATCGCCGTATATAGCAGCGCCATAATTCGGTAGCCACAAATCAAATCGCTCTCGCCGAACATGAAATTAAGCTTAATTTAGACGCGCTTGCGAACAAGAACTGATCTGCAAGTTTATAGCGATGCGTTGCAACGTCACGTGACACATTGCTATAGCTTGTATAGATCCGGTTTTTTTTGTTCAGCAAGCGCCACCGCCATGCAATGGTGTAGCTAATTAGCTAAATAGCATTGTGATTTCTGTGACAAAACCTACATTTTCAGTTTTGGACTAAATACCTGGTCCTCAATATCAATGTTGTGATGCTATTGTGGGAATGCACATTAGTGCTTGGAGCCAATGGAGCACCCTCAATGTCATCCCAGATCCGGAGATGTCGTGTACCACCATTATTGGAGCATTAGTTCTCCTTCGGTGAAGAGTGAAGACCACTGCTGGAACGTAAAGTACATTTACTTAGGTAGGCTACTGTAAATGGTACTGTAAATGGTAATTTAAATAATGCCTTTATCCAAGGCGCATTACATAGATGGTGCATTACAATGTGTGACGATGTGACGCATTGTGAGCTTGTAGATCTAAAAGATTTTAAAACTTCAAATGGGACATTCTGCATAATGAGTACTTTTAGTACTTCAAGTAGTCGGCATTTTGATGCAAATACTTTTTATTTTATTTTATTTTTTATTCTATTTATTTGTATTCATGAATTCCGGACTTTTACTTGTAAAATAATACTTCTTTCATTGCAGTATTTAAAAAAGAAGACTTGTTCCACCACAGGTGAAGACATTCAACAGGACGGTGCTCAACCACACCCGTTCAACTCTGGAAACTGTCCCGAAGACAACACGGAACGGGCTGCGTGAGAAGAGGTTATGCTGCCACTGTGGGGGTCAAAAACAAGAAGCTTCCTGAGGTATAATCGCCTTCATTGACCTCTGAACCGTGTTTCCAATCCATTCCACATGTGGAAATATGTTGGACATGCTCAGGCCTAATGCCCTAATTCCCTTTGCTGCCGTTATGTATATATATATATATATACATACATACATTTAAATAAAATGTATATTTAAATAATCATCTGTAATGCCTATGTAATAATAACTAAAGGCAAGTAATAGAACAGCTATACAATTTCAGAAAAATTCACTTTAATGCAGAAAGAGACAGCACTCATGCCATAGCATTATCCAAATCCCAGTCTAATTTCACAATTCAATTCTAATTCAAAGGAGCTTTATTGGCATGAGAAAACTTATGTTTACATTGCCAAGGCAGAAGTCGAACAAGACAATCAAAATAATATTTACAAATAAATGTTGGATATGAATAGGAATTAGATAAAGGTGTACACTTTGGGTAATACTATCCTGTGAAACTATCTGTCAGAGATAGTTATACATCCTTATAGCTTTATACTTTTGAAAGTTGTCAGCAGACAGTATTTCAATGTTTTTGCATTCACTTAGTATAAAAACATTTGCGACAAGTAGCAGCAATCTATACAAATGAAATTGAATTAAAGTCAGTTGCTCTGAATTTCTGTACCGAGGTAATTTGCTGTAAACACTAGTGTAGGGTATAAACAGTGTACATACAATGATTTGTATTCCTTAAGGTGCTTGTGTTCCATTTGACATTCTTCTCCTGTCACAGCAGCTCACAAATCTCATATGGATGTATAGGATACACCATCGTATAGTCTATATACATTGATGCCCCAGCCTCATTATAAAGTACAAGACTAATGGTGCTGTCAGATGTCATGACTGACGAGACTCACTCACCCTATCATTTGATCTCTGGAGGGAAAAAAACAACGTGCTTGTTTTTGGAATAGTGAGTTCACTATTGCTCAGTCTATACTGTAGTAACATTCGGCAGCCATGTTGAGCTGATCCTGTGACGTCGCACCTGTTGTGCAGCAGGTGTGTCCATTCTGGTATAGCCTGAGTGTGTGCGCGCGACTGGTCTATACCGCTGCATGACGCACCCCTCAGCAGGTCTATACCGCTGCATGACACACCCCTCAGCAGGTCTATACCGCTGCATGACACACCCCTCAGCAGGTCTATACCGCTGCATGACACACCCCTCAGCAGGTCTATACCGCTGCATGACGCACCCCTCAGCAGGTCTATACCGCTGCATGACGCACCCCTCAGCAGGTCTATACCGCTGCATGACACACCCCTCAGCAGGTCTATACCGCTGCATGACACACCCCTCAGCAGGTCTATACCGCTGCATGACACACCCCTCAGCAGGTCTATACCGCTGCATGACACACCCCTCAGCAGGTCTATACCGCTGCATGACACACCCCTCAGCAGGTCTATACCGCTGCATGACGCACCCCTCAGCAGGTCTATACCGCTGCATGACGCACCCCTCAGCAGGTCTATACCGCTGCATGACACACCCCTCAGCAGGTCTATACCGCGGCATGACACACCCCTCAGCAGGTCTATACCGCTGCATGACACACTCCTCAGCAGGTCTATACCGCTGCATGACACACCCCTCAGCAGGTCTATACCGCTGCATGACACACCCCTCAGCAGGTCTATACCGCTGCATGACACACTCCTCAGCAGGTCTATACCGCTGCATGACACACCCCTCAGCAGGTCTATACCGCTGCATGACACACTCCTCAGCAGGTCTATACCGCTGCATGACACACCCCTCAGCAGGTCTATACCGCTGCATGACGCACCCCTCAGCAGGTCTATACCGCTGCATGACACACCCCTCAGCAGGTCTATACCGCTGCATGACGCACCCCTCAGCAGGTCTATACCGCTGCATGACGCACCCCTCAGCAGGTCTATACCGCTGCATGACACACCCCTCAGCAGGTCTATACCGCTGCATGACACACTCCTCGCGAGACAGCGCCGGTGACGGGACACGCAGCAGGTGTCGCGCAATTGATCAGCTTCAAGTTCTGAAGGCACTAAAAAACATGTGAATGAGAGTTAAAGATGGAGAGAGACACACACACACAAAGAGAGGGATGACTGAGAGAAGAACAGTGAGAGTGGGAGAGAGTTGGAAAGAGGGTGAGAGAGAGAGAGAGAGAGAGAGAGAGAGATAGGAAGTGGTGGCACACAGCTGAGCTTGACACTAATGAGGAGCCTTTGTGATAGAACCTGACAGAGGAGAAGAAAGCAGAATCCCTCGACACCGTCGCTACACAAAACTCCTCCGCTTAATTGGGAGAGCCTGCGATGTGTGTGTGCATCCATACCGTGTGTGTGCATCCATACCGTGTGTGTGTGTGTGTGTGCATGTGTGTGCACGCGTGCGTGCGTGCATGCGTGTGTGCGTGCGCGAAAGAAACAGATTTTAAGAGGGGTAAGTGAATGTAAGACAAAGTACACTTATATAGAATCACAAATGTTTACATAAATTAGCCGGCACAATGTTTGGTATAGGAAGCTATGAATGCTACACAGTTTCAAGTGGCACACAGTGTTCCCGCGGTGACTTTTCACACATTTCGGTCATGGATTTCATGCTGTTCGTTGGTGTTGGCAAGTGCTGACTTTAGAGCATTGAATGTACAGCGATGGTACCCAGTTTGACACATCGGATATCTGCCATCTTCTCACATTCTTTAAAAGTGTCAGGAATTCAGTGTAATGAGCCCTCATTCCCCTCTACCTCAACACGCACACGCACACGTACACGTACACGTACACGCACACGCACGCACGCACGCACACACACACACACACACACACACACACACACACAAGTGCACATGCATATATAGGCTGGCTACTGTATGCATGCATTCACACAGGACACAGTGCAGTGCTTACACACACATGCATGAACTTGGAAATGCACATGTGCACAAAATAGTCCGCCTCCCCAGCAGTGTACATCACTTGCGCACACGCAATCACGCATTCACATTTAAATCACGAGCGGTGACACAGACACTCACTCGCTCGCACTCCCCGCGGTGCAGTTTCCATCTTTGACTCTGAATCAATCATTTTTAATTTATCAGAGGGGATTTGTGTCATGAACGCTGATGCCAACTCAAATAAGAGCAAAAAAAAAAAGACAACACAACAGCAGTGAAAAAGCCACCGCAAATCCCTTGCTCTGATGCGATTAGAACACACACACCAAATCAGGGTTGACTTGAATAGGCACAGAACACAAAATCATATTAAGGCAAATTCGATGTGCATGGCGTTACATTGCTCTCATTCTCCCCTCTCCTTGCTTTCTACTGTACCTCTCTCTCTTTTCTCTCTGCCTCACATTTTCTACCACATTCTGGTTCTCTATTAGACACCCTGTTTCTCCCAATCGTTCTTTCCGTCGGTCACGATCAGTGTTAGTGACCTGAAAGGAATGTGTCGCCAGTGGATTCACTCGGCCTCTTCCACTTTGCTGGGCTTATCCACTGCTTCTGTCACTGTACCCTTCCCCCCTGTGGATGACCTCTTCCAACACGGGATCATTTTGCCCCATATATACTGGAAGTCGGAGCAACAGCCCTATATGTGCAGACATCAGATGGTGCACAAATGTTGCCTTGACCAAAAGCTTACTACCGGTATATGTTTTTTTCACTGACGAAAACTAGATGCAAACTAAATGAAAACTAAGCTATGATGACTATAGAACTAAGACTAAATATATTGACAATTTCGTCAACAAATTAAAAACTACACTAAAATGTTAGGAAGGGAAGAGATCCAGTATCAAGTAATAAAGTAATTTTACACTTGGTTGCATGCTGAAAATAGCAGTAGTATAGCAATAGTAGATCTGATATTATCAGCAAGTGTAAAATCAGCCATCACGACGGCATCAATCCCCGCCAAAATACATTTTAGACTAAATTAACTGCAGATTGGTCGACTAAAATCTTATGACATTTAGTCGACAAAAACTAGACTAACACAAAAACATTCCAGGTGACTAAAATGTGACTAAAACTAAATGAAGTTTCAGTCCAAAGACTGAAACTAAAATAGAAATTTGCTATATAATGATACGCGCAGCAAGGTTTGATTGCAATAATGAGAAATACCTGTGCAGCGAGCGGGCGTATACCGTGTTCTCCCTGGGAGAGAGATACAGAGAGAGAGAGAGAGACTAATCTGGAGGGAGAGGAAACAGAAGAGCGATAGAGAGAGAGCGGGGTTGTTATGTCAGAGGCAGTCGAGCTGCTCTCATCTTGCCATTATCTCAAGTACCCTTGCATTACCATAATAATGGCTTTTAACCAAAATGCGGCGCTTTCCAACACAGCCTGGGCAGAGAACACGTTCCAACTGAAATGTGAAACACTCATCGGCAGGTGGATTCAGAGGTGTTTAACACTAACATCACTGCAGAATGACAAGTGACCTGTTGGACCGCACATTACGCTATACAGTACAGTATAGTACAGTATGTGTGTGTATACAGTACAGTATAGTACAGTATGTGTGGGTTTGAGACGTGGGAGTTACCGGATCATAGGCCACACGGTAAAGCCTTGATTACGTGCGTGCGTGGCTGCGTGCGTGTCTCTATATGCAAATCCACACTTGCGAGCCTTTTGTAGAATTGCATGAAGACATGCAACCTGATGTTTCAGTGGTATACAAATGTATACGTGCTGCTGTCATGTGCGTGCATCCACGTGTGCGCGCATATGTGCACATTCAACAGTGGAGTGCATGCGGTGTGTGTGTGTGTGTGTGTGTGTGTGTGTGTGTGTGTGTGTGTGAGTGAGTCAGAGCCCAGCTCCAGGTCTGTCCAGGTGCTCTGCGTGTGTTTCCCCTGTCCAGATGGTCTCTCTGCAGGCCTGGGCTGAGGCGCGGGGTCTCCTCCTGCCCTCCCACCCCTCTGCTGCAGAAGGTCGACTTGACCGTGCTCGCTGCCTGCACAACAACTACACTCGCTGAGACTCAGGACATGGTACTGCATGAGCGAGGGCAGTCTGTGAAGCCTAAATCATAACGTGTACAGTACAGTACAGTACAGTACAGTACAGTACAGTACAGTACAGTACAGTACAGTACAGTACAGTACCGTACCGTACCGTACCGTACCGTACCGCGTGTGTGCGTGGATACAAATCCATGTTACCATATACTTGCCAGCCTTTTGTAGACATGCAACCTCAAGTTTCTGTGGGTACAAATGTTTGCAGTCGTGTGCATCTACGCTCGCATGTGTGTGTGTGTGTGTGTGTGTGTATATATATATATATATATGTATCTTAATATGTACAGTATATCCCTCTCATACAGTATACAGTTTCGGGCCCACTGGTCTTGTCCTAATTTGCTTATTTATGTCTGTAAGAATTGCGGTGTGTGTGTGTGTGTGTGTGTGTGTGTGTGTGTGTGCCAGGAGGATGTGGAGATCCACAGATGGCCAGGGTGGTTCCTGCTCGGTGAGATCTGGTCCAGAGCCCACTCCCAGATTAGTGGCCTCTCTCCTGAAGCAGCAGCCGCAGGGTTCTGGGCAGAACCCAGTCTGACATGAGTTGTTTGTCGCGTTATAAAACAATGTGCTTGTCCGTTACATCACGTTCCTCTTTGAGTCAATGTCACCTCTGTGTGTCCCCGGCCGCCACACCTCCGTTCTGTTAGTTTGTGCAGTGTTGATTTTGACACCAAATTTAGATTTTAGTCTAAGTCATAGTCTCTTGAATAGTTTTCATTTGGTTTTAGTGACATTTTAGTCACTTGGAATGTCGACTTAATCTACACTCGACTAAAATGTATTTTGGTGGGCCTTGATGCCGTTGTAATGACTGATTTTACACACGCGACGCGTTGTGAGCCTGTATAGATTGGCTATTTTCAGCATGAAAACCAAGTGTAAATTAATTATACTCGATCTCTTGTCCAACAGTCAAGTCTTTGTTGACAAAATTGTCAATATATTTAGTCTTCGTTTTCATCATCATAGCTTAGTTTTCATTTAGTTTTAGTCAGTGAAAAAAGGTAGTCGACAAACATTTTTCGTCATAGTCTACGGAATCAACACCGGTGTAGGCTATAGCAATAGAGGGTATGCAGTGCACATGCATAAAGTGAATGGGAAAACGAGTGGCAAAGTGACTTGGCAAAGTGCGTTTAATGTCATTTAAAGTCGGTTAATGCAATCAGATAGGACTTTTCTGTTTGGATGTATGGGCTATGAAGGCCAGAAAAGTAGTTTTTTGCAACTCAGTAGGCATTCCTGCATAACTTCCGGGTTTGATGACGATGTCACGCGCACACCCTCTATAGCAACTGCGAGCATGTTGCACTGTTGAACTCATTACAAGGATGTTACAGCTCCACCTAAATGTTCATGTAAATGTACATGCAAAGTGTTGTTGTGAAGAAAAGAAAACAAGAACAATGTGTACATTTGCATTTGTGATATGCCTATATGCATTTTGCATGGTGCATAATATTTCTTGCTTTCGGGTGTCTCGACCAGCAGAGCTCAAAAGAAAACACGGTCCCATGACGATTCCTGCACTGTGGAAAGCCAACAACACAATGCCAAAACAACAGCTACAGTCTGCAGCTATTGTCATGAAGATACCGTATGAGCAAAACAACCACGGCACAGTATGGATGCACTGCGCAGAATTGCATAAAAAACAAATACATTCCTTTGGTCTGATCTTTAAGTGCTCATTTGTCTCTTATCCAAATTTAGTCAAAATGTATTGCCTTGTCTCTTGTAAATGCTTCCCCATAGGCTTACAACGAATGTACTGAATTTGCCAGGTAAAACAAGTGATTTATTAATGAAAACAAATTTACACAACAGAGGTTAAGGCATTTGCACTGAATTATAAAAGGTTGTTTCAATAGTTTCTTATAGGTGCACGGTCTAGAAACCCTCCTTTACAATAAGAGGGAACACCAACAGTCACAAAAATGCCCTTAAGGCACTATTCAGTTGGCATGGATAAGCATACAAAGAAATGCATGCGTTTCAGCATTATAAGCAGCTCTCATCGAACACTGATGAAGCCTTAAGGCCAAAACACGTACATCTCTCTGTATGCTCACCCATGCCAACTAATGTAAATGTGCCTTAAGGACACATGCAGTTGTAGTGAAGAGACGACAGCGGGAATTGGACCAAAGTTCTCTTTATTTTCTCATGACTACAGAACTCCTT